>NW_012118522.1:1844072-1847033 GCF_000951035.1 Colobus angolensis palliatus
CAACATGGTGAAACCCCGTCTCTACTAAAAATACGAAAAATTAGCCAGGCATGGTGGAGTGCGCCTGTAATTCCAGCTACTCGGGAAGCTGAGGAAGGAAAATCGCTTGAACCTAGGAGGCGGAAGTTGCAGTAAGCCGAGATCACACCACTGGACTCCAGCCTGGGCAAAAAAAAGAGCAAAACTCCATTTCAAAAAAAAAAAGTATCTTTTCACAATCTATTTAACCCTGTAATTAAGACTATTTCATGAATTCATAACTTTTTTTTTTTTTTTTTTGCGATAGGGTCTCACTCTGTTGCCCATGCTGGAGTGCACTGGCACAATCTCAGCTCACTGCAATGTTCGCCTCCCAGATTGAAGCGATTCTCCCACCTCAGCCTCCCGAGTAACTGGGATTACAGTCACATGCCCCCACACTCAGCTAATTTTTGTATTTTTTTGATAGACATAGGGTTTCACCAGGTTGACCAGGCTGGTCTCAGCTCCTAACCTCAAGTGATCTGCCCACTTTGGCCTCCCAAAGTGCTGGGATGACCGGCATGAGCCACTGCTCCAGGCCCCTCGTGAATATTTTTAAATCATCTCTAGATTACTTGTAATACCTAACATAACAAATGCTACATAAGTAGTTGTTATACTGTATTTTTTAATTGGCATTTTTTTGTGTGTTTCTTAAAAAATGTTATCAGAGGTTATCTGTAGATGCAGAACCTACGCATAGAGAGGGCCAACTACATATTGCTCTATTCCTATCAATGATTTTATCCTTGTTAAGATGGTTTCTCAGAAGTGGTTGTGGTAAAAGCAAATATCCTAGGAAAATGAAAATCAGTGTGGAAGAGGGTAAACATGGTAATGTCCAATCTTATACCAGCCTAGGTCACTAAAAAGAAAATACAACTGGCTGGGCTCGGTGGCTCATGCCTGTAATCCCAGCACTTTGGGAGGCTGAGGAAGGTGGATAATGAAGTCAGGAGTTCAAGACCAGCCTGGCCAACATGGTGAAACCCCGTCACTACTAAAAAAAACAAAAATTAGCCAGGCATGGTGGCAGGCACCTGTAATCCCAGCTAACTCGGGAGGCTGAGGCAAAGAACTGTTTGAACGTTTGAACCAGGAGGTGGAGGTAGCAGTGAGCCAAGACCATGCCACTGCACTGTCTCCCCTTGCCTGGGAGACAGAGTGAGACTCTGTCTTAAAAAGAAAAAAAAAGAAAGAAACAAAATACAACTTCCTCTTGGCTCACTTTCTCTTGAAACACCCACCCTGGAACCCAGCACCATGCGGTGAGAAAGCCCAGGCCACAAAGAAAGCCACATGTAGGTGTTTCTGCTAACACCCTCAGCTAAGGTCTCAGCTGACAGTGGCATCAACTGCCAGACCTACGACTGAGCAAACTTCAGATGATTCCAGCCTCAGACTACTAAGTCTTCCAACTGAGGCCCCAGATATCATAGAGCACAGACTGGCCTTCCCCACTGTGTTCCAGCCAAATTGCTAAACCACAGAATCTGAGAGTATAATGATTGAATGTTTTATGCCACTAAGTTTGGGAGGTAGTGTAACCATGGTAACCATATCACTGGGGACTTAATATACAATACAAAGAAAGAAAAGCAGGCTGTGTACGAAGCTATGATGACAGGGCCTCATGAAGCAAAGATCATGACTAATCTAATCCCATGCACCCTGGAGTCCTTCAAAAGCGGGGAGGGGAGGCAAAAATAATTACAACACACCTTCTAAAAACTCAAAACAAATGCACCTCATTCACCAATCTTTTGATGTAGGACCAAAGCCGCTTTTTGAAACATAGGACCACTGATAAAAGGTTCTAAGACATATCTTTTATACGTATCACACCCATCCTGCAATATTTTCAATTTTGGTTTAAGTGGAAAAGTGGAGCAAGAAAGTAAGAAAGCTTACAAAGCAATCTAAGGGTATGATGCTCCTGTGTATGTACATTTGTCTCACTCGTGCCTAATTGGAAATAAATTTTTCACATGACCTTTACTGACCCTTTCCAAAGCATTCAACTCACTTTACCATTTCTGTAGTAGTTAATTAAATTACAATAAAGGGCATCAGGGGTCATAAATAGGTCTGGGAGCCTTTAAAATGCTATTCTTGATAAGTATTTATATATGTTTGCGTGTTATTTACTTCCATATACTTATATAACTGTTTTGTTTCTAAAGGAGTAGGAGGAGGAGGAAGTACCTATTACAGGTAATGATTGTCTGAATTAGCTTACTCTACCACCCAATTATACTTTCTAGAGGTATTTTTGATACCATGTAGAAACCAAGAGGTTCCATTAAAACGTTAAACCATTCTGGGAAACAGAAGCCTATATTATCTGTTTGTTCTGATAAGAGAAGTCAGTGATGGGTATCCTAAAGCCACACACCTCACTACTTGAATTAATGACATCACTGAAATACATCATTATGTATCACTAAAAAAAAATACTGTCATTTAACCTACAACACAATGCCAAGGTATCACTGATTACACTTAGAATTAAATGTAATACCCTTTTGACAAGCACAAGTAATTACAGTGCTCTGAGGAAGCCAAGAAAGCTGAAAGCACTGATAGTTATTGATCACAGGAAGTCATATAGAGCAGTTAGAATCAACATGCTAAAACTTCATTCCAGAAAAAAAACTTTAAAATGGAAAATTTTAAATAAGTGAGTCCTTTACAGACATGAGGTTACCTTCAAATCAAGATGTAAATGATATTGTTAATTAACAGCTTAAAGAGGCAATTAAGTGGCAGTTAATAACACAGATAAATATGTAAGAGTATGGAATTCTCAATGAGATCACTTCTCTTTTCCTTTCACTGGATTGTATACAGATATCCTCTTGTTATTTAAATATAATACAATCACAGCATTTCTCAAGTAATTATTAGAGTCCCTGTGTTTACAAGCTGATATTTATTCTT
>NW_012118522.1:1851688-1873118 GCF_000951035.1 Colobus angolensis palliatus
CATGGACTTGCTGCCCGATGAAACAGCGTTTTGTTTTGTTTTCCGTCTTTATCCTTGATGTAGAGCCAAAATGAGACATACGTTTCATTTTCACCGCCGGTCGCGGTGGCTGACGCCTGTAATTTCAACACTTTGTAAGGCCTAGGCGAGTGGATCACCTGAGGTCGAGTTCCAGACCAGCTTGGTCAATACGGTGAAATCCCTTCTCTACTAAAAATGCAAAAATCAGCCGGGCGTGGTGGCGCACGCCTGTAAATCCAGCTACTCAGGAAGCTGAGACTTGGACCGATTCCCCGCGGGCGCGCGGGAGTTGGGCAGGCAGAGGCGGGTTCAGGGAACAGGCTGGGCGGGAGCGTGGGAAAAAGCTGACGCGCTCGCCTGAGTTCCCACGTAGGGAACTTAAAGGAGAGTTTTAATTTGTCCTCCCTGCCGTTAGGGAGCGCGTACGCGTGTGCTGCCCCAGCAGCCCGCGCTGTAGTGAGCCTCGCCGCTGCCGCTGCCCCCTTAGGGCCACTCAAGGGGTGGGTGGGAGGTGACCCAGGTCACCCTTTCCCGCCCCTCTCTCTCCTGCTGCGGTGGGGAAGGCAGAAGACGCGAGGCAGGCCCGTGGTACATGGTGCTCCCGGCTTAACCGCACCCTGCTTGGCTCCAGGGGTTGGCCAGGCTTTCGTGTGGCAGGTTCCCGCTAAGTGCAGGATTCAGATCTTACCATGGTTCTTTTTAATAGTGAGGAGTTGCCTCCCTGCAAGATTAGGGTGTTGTATTACTCTTCTTAATGGAGCTTGTGCTGTCGACCTGTGAGGTCTCAAAGTTAAGTTTTAATTTGATCATGAACATACACAAAGCAAAGGCTTACGGATATTAGAGAATTATTTATATATTCTAATTTTCATCATAGTTTTAAAATCTTCATAGAATCTGTTTTCAGTGAGGGACTTTAACAAGGAATTTGAAAAGGAAACCAATACAATCATTGGATTTGGGTTCAGTCTTTAAAAATAAATTTGCAAAAAATTCATTCTACACCTATTTTTATGAAAGCATTTTCCCCTAAGGTCTAGGGTCTCCTATTTGGAAATAGAATTTTTATTAAATGCCTGTGCGGGCCAGGCGTGGTGGCTCAGGCTTTTAGTCCCAGCACTTTGGGAGGCCAAGGTGGGCGGTTCACTTGAGGCCAGAAGCTGGAGACCAACCAGCCTGGGCAACATGGTGAAACCTCATCTCTGCTAAAAATACAAAAATTAGCTGGGCGTGGTGATGCACGACCGTAGTCCCAGCTACTCGGGAGGCTGAGGCAGGAGAATCGCTGGAACCCGGGAGGCAGAGGTTGCAGTCAGCCAAGATCCTGCCACTGCACTCCAGCCTGGGAGACAGAGCAAGACAACGTCTCAAAGAGAAAAAAAAAAAAAAAAAAGATAAAAAAATGCAAGAGAGACTTGGCTTTTACCTGTCCTTCATGAAAAAGGGAACTGTGACCCAGAAGAGATGTAGAGATGTGGGGTTCCCAAACCTGGAAGGGCATGAGAATAAACCCAGCAGGAAACTTTGGCTAATGGGGCACATGGGAACCACTAGCCTAAAATTCCATAAAGGCATTCCAAAGTTCACATCAACATTTTCTCTGTCCTCACAAAAATAATCAAGGTGGGGAGGTGAGCTTTTGTGATGTTAAAAACACAGCTTACATTGAGCAGATCTTCCTAAGATTCACTCACGCTAACAGAACCTTTGTGACTGAATGCTATACACAGTACACTTGGGAATGCTTATTTGTTTTATTTGTAAAAAACAAACTTTTTAAAAAAAAATGAAGTATAACTTCGTCAAAAGACAAAATTATGGTAATTTTAGTTGAATTGGTTTTTATTTGTGATTGTAGAATACGGCAACATCTCCTTCTATAAAGTAGAATGAGTGTTCCAGTGAGTTGAGGAGAAGTGTTTGGCTTTATAGGCACAAAAGGGCTGAAGAAAATAGAAAGAAGAAACAAAAATCAGACTGGTCATTTCAAAGTTACCTTCCTTATAGGGTTAAAACAGAGGGGATTTCCTTGTCATGCTGGCTCAGGTAAACTAGGCCCCCTCTGATTGGTGCTGTGAGTCTCCTGCTTTTGGAAAACTGGCCCTGATTTCAAAGTACAATTTGATTACTTGGCACTTAACACAAGTGACTATTCTGGTTTGGTCTGGTGTACTGGGGGCTAGTACAGAAAGCTTGTCCCAAACTGTGGCCTCCTACAAACTTTAGCATCTTCAATACGGAAAAGTGCCTGAATCTTAAGTATGTTGATGAAAAAAAATTTTTTTTGAGACGGTGTCTTGCTCTGTCAGCCAGGCTGGAGTGCAGTGGTGTGATCTCAGCTCACTGCAACCTACACATCCTGGGTTCAACTGATCCTCCTGCCTCAGCCCCCCAAGTAGCTGGGACTGCAGGCATGCACCACCACGCCAGGCTCATTTTTGTATATTTAGTAGAGACGAGGTTTTGCCATGTTGGCCAGGCTGGTCTCGAACTCCATCTCAGGTGATCTGCCCGCCTCAGCCCCCCAAAGTGCTGGATTACAGGCGTGAGCCATCACATCCAGCCAAAAATGTGTTAAAGGAATGATCACAGGGTTAATTTACCCATGTAAACCTCCATCTGGATCAAGAAATAGACTATTAGCAGTAAGGCATACTTTTCTTGATGCCATTTGATACCCAGTGGAAAATCCATTCTTGAGTATAATAAGCAGTCCATCCAAATCACATTTAATAGTTACTTCATCTTTTTTCAATTTCTTATAATAGCCTTCAAATGAGTTTTTTAAAACCCAAAAAACTCTTGACAAAGGAGATAGAAACTTCCATCTCAATTTCAGTTTTTCTAGGGGAAGATCTTATCCCAGTTATCCTGTACTTAATCTACTCTAAGGCAGTGCAGACACAGTAAATTACCTCCCTGCTGCAAGAGGGCAGATAGGCTGCGACTATGTGGAAGTGCCTGGCTGAGGGTCACAAGCGCGAAGTGAAATTTAGCCTTCTCTACCAATTGGTTCCTTCAATTTTACTTTCTTACAAAAGAGGCTTTCTTTGATTACCCTGGTTTAAGTAGTCTCCCGCCCCATCTAGTTGCACTCTGGCAGGGATTGCTGTTGTCCGCTTATATCCATTCTCTTTTGGAGTTTTGTCGAAACACATGGCCACAGAGGTAGAGACTACATCGCCCACCATCCCTTGCAGAAAAATGTGTCATGGACCAGAAGTTCTAATCAATAGACTCTGAACAGAAGTGATGTGCCCTTAAAGAAATGGGCTCATATTCCCCACAAACGTTTTCTCCTTTCTGCTAACTGGAATACAGACCAGATGATAGGAGTTGAAGCAACTAGACAACCGAACAATGAAGTTTACAGAGATGAGGGTGACAAAGGCATTCTACATGTGTCTTTCACCACCTCTTCCAGAGAGTTACAGAGGAAAGAGGAGGAATCCACTTCCATCTTGTTTAAATGTATCTGTGAGTCTCTGTTACAAGCAGCCTAGGCTGTACCTTAACTAATGTATCCTCTATGTCAAAACATTGTTTCATTATACAGAGTATTTTCAATGATCTGCAATTATAAATTTATGTGCTAAAATGCTTATTGTCTACCTTGCCACGGTAGAGTATGTCCTTCACGAAGGCATGGACTTTGTCTTATTAGCTGCAGCAATCTTACTTCTTAGAACTGTAGCTAGATTTAACAATGGTGCTCAAAAAATATTTGGCAAATAAATTAACTGTTTCCAAGTCAAAAGGAAGAAACAGGTGCAGAGAGGTCTTCAGTAATTTGCCCAACTTCATAAAGCTAGTAACTGGCAGAACCACGTTCAAACTCAAGTTCATCTGACTCTGATACTCTCATTAATTCTGGAATAGCTGAGGGTCTCTTACTTTAGTCGTGTGAAAAAGTCACCTGGGGGTGTTTGTTAACACACATTACTGAGTAGTAGCTCAGACACACTGACTCAGTAGATCTGCATCTGAGAATCTAACAAGAACTCCAGGTGATTCTGCAAGCGTTCCTCTGACAGAGCTTTGAGAAACATCATGATGGCCCTGTGGCTTATTTAGCTATTCAAAACTCTGCACGTCCTTAGAATACACATAAAGAGAAAGCTGAGAGATTGGTACAGTACTAAAGGTAAATATCTGAAACAACATGGGTGGATCTCTAAGGCATTATGCTAAGTGAAAGAAGCCTGATATAAGAAGACCAGTCCTGTACAATTCCACTTACATGACATTGCAAAGACAAAGCTACAGAGACACAAATCTCCTCACTGGTTACCAGGGGATAGACATGGAAGGACAGAATTGATGCCAAAGAGGCAGGAGGAAACTTTTGGGGGTTGTTGAAACACTTGAATAAGAGATTGCTAAGACTCTGGTGGGCTTATATGACCGTTTACATTTGCCAAAACTCATAGATTGTACACCTAAAAATTGTGAATTTTACTACATATAAGTTATAACCCAATAAACCTGACTTTTAGGCTGATCATGGTGGCTCATGCCTGTAATTCCATCACTTTGGGAGGCCAAGACAGGAAGATCCCTTGAGCCCAGGAGTTCGAGACCAGCCTGGGCAATGTAGGGAGGCTCTGTCTCTACAAAAAACCAAAAACGTAGCGAGGCATGGTGCACTTGTGGTCCTTGCTAGTTGGGAGGCTGAGGTGGGTGGATTGCTTGAGCCCAGGAGGTCGAGGCTACAATGAGCAGTGATCGAGCCACTGCACTCCAGCCTAGGTGACAGGGTGAAACCCTATCTCTCTCTATAGATAGATAGATAAATAAATAAATAAATAAATTTCACTTAAAAAATAGGATAGTTCTAGTTCGCCATAAATTAAACCATAAAGAGAATTTCAATAAACTCCCCCAAATTTTAAAAGTCTGTCCTTCAAAAAACTATAATTTGTCCAATGTTTGTCCAGAGCAATCATTTATGAGAGTGACAAACATAAAGCCAGAAAGTAGAAAATGTTTTTCTTTCTCTAACTTTCTGTTATGATATATGATTCACTAGTCATTTTCTTCCCAGGAACCCCTGGAAATGTACTTTTTAGAAACAAGTCACCTTTGGTAAGAAATAGCGAATCAACTGAGATCGATCCTGACACATTAGAAATCAGTACTTTGCACTAGATATCTCATGAAATTCTACACTAATAAACTCAACAAACCTTACAGGAAAATGAAGAAACAAAATCATCCTATGTTCCAGTTATCCATTACTATGCAACAAACCATCCTAACACTCAGTATCTTAAAAAAGCAACTTACTATCTCTCCTGGTTCAGTGGTAGATGGGCCTCAGCTGGGTGGTCCCTACTTTGATCTCTCATGTGGTCGCCATCAAATAAGACTGGATGTCCTGGATGGTTTCTTCACCCACACATCTGATGCCTCAGCTGCAGTAATTGGAAGAAACGGGCTGGCTGAACGTCTTTCCACACCTTTGCCCCATGACCTTTTTTTTTTTTTTTTCTTTTTGAGATGGTGTCTCACTCTGTTGTCCAGGCTGGAGTACAGCGGTTGTGATCTCGACTCACTACAACCTCTGCCTCCCAGGTTCAAGCTATCCTCCTGCCTCAGCCTCCAGGGTAGCTGGAACTACAGGCATACGACACCACACCTGGTTAATTTTTGTATATTTTTTAATAGAGACGGGAGTTTCACCACGTTGGCCAGGCTGGTCTCAAACTCCTGACCTCAGGTGATCCACCTGCCTCGGCCTCCCAAAGTGCTGGGATTACAGGCGTGAGACACTGCACCTAGCTTGCCCCATGACTTTTGTACCTGGCTGCTTGGGCTTCCTCACAGCATGGCATCTCAGCATATTTGGATTTCTTTTTTTTTTTTTTTTTTTTTTTTTTTTTTCTGAGTGTCACTCTCTCTCCAGGCTGGAGTGCAGGCTGGAGTTACAGGAGATGGGACAGAAGAGGAAGTGGTTTCGTGCCCTTCAAATTAGATTGTCTAGGTACTTGTCTTTCCCCTCCAAGTAAGATAACTCACTCTTAGTATATTCATGTGTAAAATTGCTTTGGATTTTCAGTGCATGGAAGACCAGGATCATGTCACACTAGTGTGTATTGCACAGCATATGACATAGAACTATGTTGAAACAGTGCTTAGTGCATGACTTTTGGAGATGACAGAGACAGGACCAAGCAGAACTGTCCTCAGGTCAATTTCTAGAGTACGTGAGAGTACTCTGGTTCCCCCAGCCCATCCTCTTGCCTTCTTGTACTCATTCTCCCCTGTCCCTTGGCCCCTCTCTATGTTGCCTTTTAGCTTCTCAGAGCCTCCTTGCTTTGGGTCTCATCCAGTCCAGACACCCTGGCCGAGACCTCTCTAAATTAGCCTTTCGTCCCCTCTCCTACTAGTCAAACTCCTCTCTCATCTATCCACCAAGGGGAGGGCTATGTTGTTAAACTAACACTAATGTATGAAAGCCCACATTGCTAGCTTACACTTGTACTATCTCATAAAAGTTAATTTTTAAATGAGGTGCTTTCAAATTTCAATAAGCAAAGGCTTCAGCTGAGATTATTTTCTTTTTGCTTTCCTGGCCCTCTGAAGTTATGCTTTCAGGAAACTGCTTCTCTGAATGTTAACCCAAGCTGGCCCTTAGATGCATTTGTTATGTTCAAGTGCCCTCTGGAGGCAAAAATAGTCTCCTGTTAGATAAAAGATATGCCTGCCAACGACCCACAAATGATTGGCCCCTGTGCTGTGGGGTCCATTCATTCCTTTCTTTGTGCATTCCCAGCACAGCCCTGCCTCGGAGCCTTCAGCTTAGGCATGGAAAGTTCTTTGGCCTGGAATAGCTGTCCCAAAGACTGTCCCATGACTGATCCCTTCACACCATCCACTTTAGCTCAGCAGTGCTTTCTCAGCTGTGCACCGCATCTAGTCAAGTCGACCTTCCCCCTCTGTCATGTCGCGCTGTTTCCTTGTCTTCCAGCACTCAGCACTATCTGAAATAATCTTCCATTCACTCAACATGTTCATCGAGTGCCTAATCTAGGCCCTGTCTCATGCACTTGGGATAGATCCAGGTACAAATGCAACACGTTCCCTGCCCTGGTGGAATGTACAGGTCTTGGGAATCACATTGTTTCCATTTTCATCATCAGCCTCCCCACTGGAATGTAAGCTCCATGAGAGCAGGGACCCCTGTCAGCCTCATTTACTACCTTATCCCAAGAGCGTAGAACTGTGCCTGGTACATCCTGGTCAATCAGTATTTGTGGAATGAATAAACAAATGTTTACATTAGGCAGGCACAATGGCTGAGGCTAGAGGTTAGCTTGAGGCCAGGATTTCGAGACCAGCCTGAGCAACATACTGAGACCCTCATCTCACAAAGGAATCTTTTTCAGTTTATATTTTCTATCAGGATATACAACTGACATTTTAAACTTATTTTGCTGTGATAATGCGTGAGGAAAAGAAAGAGAGATCAGACTGTTACTGTGTCTATGTAGAAAGAAGTAGACATAAGAGATTCCATTTTGTTCTATACTAAGAAAAATTATTCTGCCTTGAGATGCTGTTAATCTGTAACCCTACCCCCAACCCTGTCCTTGCTGAGACATGTGCTGTGTCTACTCAAGGTTTAATGGATTGGGGGCTGTGCAGGATGTGCTTTGTTAAACAAGTGCCTGAAGGCAGTATGCTTGTCGAAAGTCATCACCATTCTCTTAATCTCAAGTACCCAGGGATACAAACACTGTAGGGACCTCTGCCTAGGAAAGCTAGGTATTGTCCAAGGTTTCTCCCACTGTGATAGTCTGAAATATGGCCTCATGGGAAAGGAAAGACCTGATCATCCCCCAGCCTGACACCCGACACCCGTAAAGGGTCTGTGCTGAGGAGGATTAGTGAAAGAGGAAAGAAGGCCTCCTGGCAGTTGAGATAGACAAAGGCATCTGTCTCCTGCCTGTCCCTGGGCAATGGAACGTCTGGAACCTCTCCTTGTAAAACCCAATTGTATGTTCTATTTACTGAGATAGGAGAAAACCGCCTTAGGGCTGGAGGTGGGACATGCTAGTGGCAATGCTGCTCTTTATGCACTGAAAATGTTTATGGAGATGTTTGCATATGCACATCAAAGCACAGCACTTTTCCTTAAACTGATTCATGTCACAGAGATCTTTACTCATATGTCTTTCTGCTGACCTTCTCCCTACTGTGACCCTATTGTCCTGCCACTTCCCCTTTTCCTAGATGGTAAAGATAATGATCAATAAATACTGAGGGAACTCAGAGACTGGTGCTGGCGTGGGTCCTCTGTATGCTGAGTGCCGGTCCTCTGGGCCCACCTTCCTTTCTCTATACTTTTCTCTGTGTCTCTTTCTTTTCTCAAGTCTCTCATTCCACCTGATAAGAAACGCCCACCGGTGTGGAGGGGCAGGCCACCCCTTCATCTGGTGCCCAATGTGGGTGCTTTTCTCTAAGGTGAAGGTATGCTCGAGCGTGGTCATTGAGGACAAGTCGATGAGAGACTACCAAGTACATCTACAGTCAGCCTTGAGGTAGGCTTGTGGGCTCGGAAGAACCTACAGTAACAATGGGGCAAACTAAAAGTAAATATGCCTCTTATCACAGCTTTATTAAAATTATTTTAAAAACAGGGAGAGTTAGAGTCTCTACAAAAAATCTAATTACGCTATTTCAAACAATAGAACAATTTTGCCCTTGGTTTCCAGAACAGGGAACTTTAGATCTAAAAGACTGGGAAAAAAATGGCAAAGAATTAAAACAAGCAAGTAGGGAAGGTAAAATCACCCCACCTACAGTATGGAATGATTGGGTCATTATTAAAGTAGCCTTAGAACCGTTTCAAACAGAAGAAGATGGTGTTTCAGTTTCTGATGCCCCTGAAAACTGTGTAATAGATTGTGAAAAAGAGGCAGGGATAGAATCCCGAAAAGGAACAGAAAGTTCACAATGTAAATATGTAGCAGAGCCGGTAATGACTCAGTCAATGCAAAATATTGACAATAATCAATTACAGGAGGTGATATATCCTGAAACGTTAAAATTAGAAGAAAAAGGTCCAGAATTAGCAGAGCCATCAGTGTCTAAATGATGGCCAACTCCTCTTACAGCAGTTCAGATGCCTGTAACATTACAACCTCAAATGCAGGTTAAACAAGTACAAACCCCAAAAGAAGATCAAATAGAAAAAGATAGAGTCTCTGTCATGGCAATGCCAATCCAAATATAGTATCCACAATATCAGCCGGTAGAAAATAAGACCCAGCCACCAGTAGCCTATCAATACTGGCCGCCAGTCGAACTTCAGTAGCGGCTGCCCCCAGAAAATCCGAATGGACAGCCAGGAATGTTTCCAGCGCCACAGGGCAGGGCGCTATATCCTCAGCAGCCCACCATGAGACTTAATCCTACAGCACCATGTAGTGGACAGGGTAGTGCATTACATAAAATTATTGAAAAGGCAAGAAAACAAAGAGATATTGAGGTGTGGCAAGTCCCAGTAATATTAGAATCAAGGCCACCTGGAGAAGGGGCCCAAGAGGGAGAGAGCCTCCCACAGCTGAGGCCAGATATGAGTCTTTTTCTATAAAAATGCTAAAAGATATGAAAGAGGGAATAAAACAGTATGGACCCAACTCTGCTTACCTGAGAACATTATTAGATTCCATTGCTCATGGACATAGACTCATTCCTTATGATTGGGAGATTCTGGCAAAATCATCACTCTCACCCTCTCAATTTTTACAATTTAAGAGTTGGTGGATTGATGGGGCACAAGAACAGGTCCGAAGAAATAGGACTGCCAATCCTCCAATTAACATAGATGTAGATCAAATATTAGGAACAGGTGAAAATTGGAGCTAGTCAATTTTGTAGTTAACAAGTAATAATGCAAAATGAGGTCATTGAGCAAATTAGGGCTATCTGCCTTAGGGCCTAGGAGAAAATCCAAGACCCAGGAACCGCCTGCCCCTCCTTCAATACAATAAGATAAGGCTCTGAAGAGCCCTACCCTGATTTTGTAGCAAGGCTTCAAGATGCTGCTCAAAAGTCAATTACCGATGAGAATGCCCATAAGGTCATAGTGGAGTTGATGGCATATGAAAACGCCAATCCTGAGTGTCAATCAGCCATTAAGCCATTAAAAGGAAGGGTCCCGGCAGGATCAGATGTAATCTCAGAGTACGTAAAAGCCTGTGATGGAATTGGAGGAGCTATGCATAAAGCTATGCTTATGGTTCAAGCAATCACAGGAGTTACTTTAGGAGGACAAGTTAGAACATTTGGGGGAAAATGTTGTAATTGTGGTCAAATTGGTCATCTAAAAAAGAATTGCCCAGTCTCAAATAAATAAAATATAACTACTCAAGCTACTACAATAACAGATAAAGAGCTACCTGGCCTATGTCCAAGATGTAAAAAAGGAAAACATTGGGCTAATCAATGTCACTCTAAATTTGATAAAAATGGGCAACCGCTGTCCGGAAACGACAGGAGGAGCCAGCCTCAGGCCCCACAACAAACTGGGGCATTCCCAATTTAACCCTTTGTTCCTCAGGGTTTTCAGGGACAATAACCCCCATTGTCACAAGTGCCTCAGGGAATAAGCCAGTTATCACAATACAGCAATTATCCCCCGCCACAAGTGGCAGTGCAGCAGTAGATCTGTGTACTTTACAAGCAGTCTCTCTGCTTCCAGGGGAGCCCTCACAAAAAATCCCCACAGGGGTATATGGCCCATTGCCTGAGGGGACTGTAGGACTAATCTTAGGAAGATCAAGTTTAAATCTAAAGGGAGTTCAAATTCATACTGGTGCGGTTGATTCAGACTATAAAAGCGAAATTCAATTGGTTATAAGCTCCTCAATTCCTTAGAGTGCCAGTCCAGGAGACAGGATTACTCAATTATTACTCCTGCCTTATATTAAAGTTGGAAACAGTGAGATAAACAGAACAGGAGAGTTTGGAAGCACTGATCCGGGAGAAAAGGCTGCATATTGGGCAAGTGAGGTCTCTGAGAGCAGACCTGTGTGTAAGGCCATTAATCAAGGAAAACAGTTTGAAGGGTTGGTAGACACTGGAGCAGATATCTCTGTCATTGCTTTAAATCAGTGGCCAAAAAATTGGCCTAAACAAAAGGCTATTACAGGACTTGTCGGCATAGTCATAGCTTCAGAATTGTGTCAAAGTACTATGATTTTACATTATTTAGGGCCAGATGATTAAGAAAGTACTATTCAGCCAATGATTACTTCAATTCCTGTTAATCTATGGGGTCGAGATTTGTTACAACAATGGGGTGCAAAAATCATTATGTCCGCTCCATTATACAGCCCCATGAGTCAAAAAATCATGATTAAGATGGGATATATACTAGAAAAAGGGACTAGGAAAAAATGAAAATGGCATTAAAGTCTCAATTGAGACTGAGGGAAATCAAGAAAGAAAAGGAATAAGGTATCGCTTTTAGGGGCGGCCACTGTAGAGCCTCCTAAACCCATTCCATTAACTTGGAGAACAGAAAAAACAGTACGGGTAAATCAATGGCTGCTACCGAAACAAAAACTGGAGACTTTACATTTATTAGCAAAGTAACAATTAGAAAAGGGACACATTGAGCCTTCATTCTCGCCCTGGAATTCTCCTGTGTTTGTAATTCAGAAAAAATCCGGCAGATGGCGTGTGTTAACTGACTTAAGAGCCATAAATGCCATAATTCAACCCACGGGGCCTCTTCAACCCGGATTGCCCTCCCCAGCCGTGATTCCCAAAGACCAGCCTTTAATTCCCTTAATTATAATTGATCTGAAAGTTTTTTTTTTTTTTTTTTACCATTCCTCTGGCAGAGTAGGGTTGTGAAAAATTTGCCTTTACTATACAAGCCATAAATAATAAAGAGCCAGCCACCAGGTTTCAGTGGAAAGTGTTACCTCAGGGAATGTTTCATAGTCCAACTATTTGTCAGACTTTCATAGGTCAAGTCCTTCAACCAGTTAGAGACAAATGTTCAGACTGTTATATCATTCACTGTATTGATGATATTTTATGTGTTGCAGAAACAAGAGACAAATTAATTGACTGTTACACATTTCTGCAAGCAGAAGTTGACAACGCAGGACTGACAATAGCATCTGATAAGATTCAAACCTCTACTCCTTTTCATTATTTAGGGATGCAGATAGAAAATAGAAAAATTAAGCCACAAAAACTAGAAATAAGAAAGACACATTAAAAACATTAAATGACTTTCAGAAATTGCTAGGCGATATTAATTGGATTCGGCCAACTCTAGGCATTCCTACTTATGCCATGTCAAATTTGTTCTCTATCCTAAGAGGAGACCCAAACTTAAATAGTAAAAGAATATTAAACCCAGAGGCTACAAAAGAAATTAAATTAGTGGAAGAAAAGATTCAGTCAGCGCAAATAAATAGAATAGATCCTTTAGCCTCACTCCAACTTTTGATTTTTGCTACTACACATTCTCCAACAGGCATCATTGTTCAAAATACTAATCTTATGGAGTGGTCATTCCTTCCTCACAGTACAGTTAAGACTTTTACACTGTACTTGGATCAAATAGCTACATTAATTGGTCAGGCAAGATTACGAATAATAAAATTGTGTGGAAATTACTCAGACAAAATAGTTGTTCCTTTAACCAAGGAACAAGTTAGACAAGCCTTTATCAATTCTGGTACATGGCAGATTGGTCTTGCTGATTTTGTGGGAATTACTGATAATCATTACCCAAAAACAAAAATCTTCCAGTTTTTAAAATTGACTACTTGGATTTTACCTAAAATTACCAGACATGAAGCTTTAGAAAATGCTCTGACAGTATTTAATGATGGCTCCAGCAATGGAAAAGCGGCTTACACAGGGTCAAAAGAGCGAGTTATCAAAACTCAATTATCAATTGGCTCAAAGAGCAGAGTTGGTTGCAGTCATTACAGTGTTACAAGATTTTAATCAACCTGTTAATATTGTATCAGATTCTGCGTATGTAGTACAGGCTACAAGGGATGTTGAGACAGCTCTAATTAAATATAGCATGGATGATCAGTTAAACCAGCTGTTCAATTTATTACAACAAACTGTAAGAAAAAGGAATTTCCCATTTTATATTACTCATATTCGAGCACACACTAATTTACCAGGACCTTTAACTAAAGCAAATGAACAAGCTGACTTACTGGTATCCTCTGCATTTATAAAAGCACAAGAACTTCATGCTTTGACTCATGTAAATGCAGCAGGATTAAAAAGCAAACTTGATGTCACATGGAAACAGGCAAAAGATATTGTACAACATTGCACCCAGTGTCAAGTCCTACACCTGCCCACTTAAGAGGCAGGAGTTAATCCCAGAGGTCTGTGCCCTAATGCGTTATGGCAAATGGATGTTACACATGTACCTTCATTTGGAAGATTATCATATGTTCATGTAACAGTTGATACTTATTCACATTTCATAGGGGCAACCTGCCAGACAGGAGAAAGTACTTCCCATGTTAAAAAAATTTATTATCTTGTTTTGCTGTCATAGGAGTTCCAGAAAAAATTAAAACTGACAATGGACCAGGATACTGTACTAAAGCTTTCCAAAAATTCTTAAATCAGTGGAAACTTATACATACAACAGGAATTCCCTATAATTTCCAAGGACAGGCCATAGTTGAAAGAACTAATAGAACTCTCAAAACTCAGTTAAACAAAAAGAAAGGGGAGACAGTAACGAGTGTACCACTCCTCAGATGCAACTTAATGTAGCACTCTATAGTTTGAATTTTCTAAACATTTATAGAAATCAGACTACTACTTCTGCAGAACATCTTACTGGTAAAAACAACAGCCCACATGAAGGAAAACTGAGTTGGTGGAAAGACAACAAAAATAAGACATGGGAAATAGGGAAGGTGATAACCTGGGGGAAAGGTTTTGCTTGTGTTTCACCAGGAGAAAATCAGCTTCCTGCAGAACCCACTAGACATTCGAAGTTCTACAATGAACCCATCGGAGATGCAAAGAAAAGCGCCTCCACGGAGACGGAAACACTGCAGTTGAGCACCATTGACTCGCAAGATGAACAAAGTGGTGATATCAGAAGAACAGATGAAGTCGCCACCCACCAAGAAGGCAGAGCCGCCAACCTGGGCACAATTAAAGAAGCTGACACAGTTTGCTGAAAAAAGCCTAGAGAACACAAAGGTGACACAAACCCCAGAGAATATGCTGCTTGCAGCTTTAATGATTGTATCAACCGTGGTAAGTCTCCCCATGCCTGTAGGAGCAGCTGCAGCTAATTATACTTACTGGGCCTATGTGCCTTTCCTGGCCTTAATTCGGCCAGTCACATGGATGGATAATCCTGTTGAAGTATATGTTAACAATAGTGTATGGGTACCTGGTCCCACAGATGATCGTTGCCCTGCCAAACCGGAAGAAGAAGGAATGATGATAAATATTTCCACTGGGCATCGTTATCCTCCTATTTGCCTAGGGAGAGCACTGGGATGTTTAATGCCTGCAATTTAAAATTGGTTGGTAGAAGTACCCATTGTCAGTCCCACCAGTAGATTCACTTATCACACCGTAAGCGGAATGTCACTCAAACCCCAGGTAAACTATTTACAAGACTTTTCCTATCAAAGATCATTAAAATTTAGGCCAAAAGGGAAACATTGCCCTAAGGAAATTCCCAAAGAATCAAAAGACACAGAAGTTTTAGTTTGGGAAGAACGTGTGGCCAATAGTGCAGTGATATTACAAAACAATACATTTGGAACTGTTACAGATTGGGCCCCCAAGGTCAATTCTACCACAATTGCACAGGACAAACTCAATCATGTCCCAGTGCACAAGTGAGTGCAGTTGTTGATAGTGACTTAACAGAAAGTTTAGACGAACATAAGCACAAAAAATCACAGTCTTTCTACCCTTGGGAATGGGGAGAAAAAGGAATCGCTACTCCAAGACCAAAAATAATAAGTCCTGTTTCTGGTCCTGAACATCCAGAATTATGGAGGCTTACTGTGGCTTCATACTGCCTTAGTATGGTCTGGAAATCAAAGTATAGAAACAAGACATCGTAAGCCATTTTATTCTATCAACGTAAATTCTAGTCTAACAGTTCCTTTACAAAGTTGTGTAAAGCCCCTTTATATGTTAGTTGTAGGAAATATAGTTAGTAAACCAGACTCCCAAACTATAAACTGAAAATTGCAGATTGTTTACTTGCATTGATTCGACTTTTAATTGGCAGCACTGTATTCTGCTGGTAAGAGCAAGAGAAGGCATGTGGATCTCTGTGTCCACGGACTGACCGTGGGAGGCCTCGCTATCCATCCATATTTTGACTGAAGTATTAAAAGGCGTTTTAAATCGATCCAAAAGATTCATTTTTACTTTAATTGCAGTGATTATGGGATTAATTGCAGACACAGCTACTGCTGCTGTGGCAGGAGTTGCATTGCACTCTTCTGTTCAGACAGTAAGCTTTGTTAATGATTGGCAAAAGAATCCTACAAGATTGTGGAATTCACAATCTGGTAATGATCAAAAATTGGCAAATCAAATTAATGATCTTAGACAAACTGTCATTTGGATGGGAGATAGGCTCATGAGCTTGGAACATCATTTCCAGTTACAGTGTGACTGGAATACGTCAGATTTTTGTATTACACCCTGAGTTTATAATGAGTTTGAACATCATTGGGACATGGTTAGATGCCATTTACAGGGAAGAGAAGACAATCTCACTTTAGACATTTCTAAATTAAAAGAACAAATTTTTGAAGCCTCTCAAGCTCACTTATCCATTGTGCCTGGAGCTGAGGTGTTAGATCAGGTGGCAGAAAATCTGTATGGATTAAACCCCAAGACTTGGATTAAGTCTATTGGGGGCTCTACTGTAGTAAATTTTGGAATTATGTTTCTCTGTTTAATCAGCTTGTTTTTAGTGTGCCAGAATAGTTAAAGAATCCTGCGTCAAAATTGAGAGAACGAACAAGCCTTCATCGCCATGGCACATTTATATAAAAAGAAAGGGAGATATGTTGCGGGAAGTCAGGGACCCCAAATGGAGGGACCGACTGAAGCCGTGTCAGAAGAACATAAATTGTGAAGATTTCATGGACATTTATTAGCTCCCCAAATTAATACCTTTATAATTTCTTACACCTGTCTTTACTGCAATCTCTGAACATGAATTGTGAAGATTTCATGGACACTTACCACTTCCACAATCAATACCCTTGTGATTTCCTATGCCTGTCTTTAATCTCTTAAGCCCGTCATCTTTGTAAGCTGAGGAGGATATATGTCACCTCAGGACCCTGTGATGATTGCATTAACTGCACAAATTAAGCATGTGTGTTTGAACAATATGAAATCTGGGCATCTTGAAAAAAGAACAGGATAACAGCAATGTTCAGGAAACAAGGGAGGCAACCTTGAACTGACTGCCAGTGAGCCGGACGCAACAGAGCCATATTTCTCTTCTTTCTTTGGCAAATAGGAGAAGTATTGCTGAATTCTTTTTCTCAGCAAGAAACATCCCTGAGAAAGAGAATGCGCCCTGAGGGTAGGTCTATAGCCCTCCTAGGCTTATCAGGACAAGGAAATTTCCACCTAATAAATTTTGGTCAGACAGGTTGTCTGCTGTCAAACCCTGTTTACTGATAAGATGTTATCAATGACAGTGTGTGCCAAAACTTCATTAGCAATTTTGATTTCGCCCCATCCTGCGGTCCTGTGATCTCGCCCTGCCTCAGCTTGCTTTGTGATATTTTATTACCTTGTGAAGTATGTGATCTCTGTGTCAGTACCAGAAATGGAGGCAACTGCAGGAGTTGCTGATGGCCTCGCAAATCTTAACCCCTGTCACTTAGGTTAAGACCATCGGAAATACTACTATTGTAAATTTCATATTAATCCTTGTGTGCTTGTTCTGTCTGTTGTTAGTCTGCAGGTATACCCAGCAGTTCCGAAGAGACAGCAACCATCAAGAATGAGCTACGATGACGATGGTGGATTTGTTGAAAAGAAAAGGGGAAAATGTGGGGAAAAGAAAGAGAGATCAGACTGTTACTGTGTCTGCGTAGGAAGAAGTAGACATAAGAGAATCCATTTTGTTCTGTACTAAGAAAAATTCTTCTTCCTTGAAATGCTGTTAATCTGTAACCCTACGCCCAACCCTGTGCTTGCAGAGACATGTGCTGTGTCTACTCAAGGTTTAATGAATTTGGGGCTGTGCAGGATGTGCTTTGTTAAACAAGTGTCTGAAGGCAGCATGTTTGTTAAAAGTCATCACCATTCTCTAATCTCAAGTACCTAGGGACACAAACACTGCGGAAAGCAGCAGGGACCTCTGCCTAGGAAAGCTAGGTATTGTCCAAGGTTTCTCCCCCTGTGAGAGTCTGAAATATGGCCTCATGGGAAAGGAAAGACCTGATTGTCCCCCAGCCCGACACCCTCAGCCTGATACCCCCCAGCCCGACACCCCCAGCCCGACAACCCCCAGCCCGGCACCGCCCAGCCCGACAACCCCCAGCCTGACACCTGTAAAGGGTCTGTGCTGAGGAGGATTAGTGAAAGAGGAAAGAAGCCCTCTTGGCAGTTGAGATAGACAAAGGTATCTGTCTCCTGCCTATCTGTCTGGAACATCTGAGTGTAAAACCCAATTGTATGTTCTATTTACTGAGGTAGGAGAAAACTGCCTTAGGGCTGGAGGTGGGACATGCTAGTGGCAATGCTGTTCTTCATGCACTGAAAATGTTTATGGAGATGTTTGCATATGCACATCAAAGCACAGCACTTTTCCTTAAACTAATTCATGTCACAGAGATCTTTATTCATATGTATTTCTGCTGACCTCCCTACTATGACCCTGCTATCCTGCCACTTCCCCTTTTCCAAGATGGTAAAGATAAGGATCAATAAATACTGAGGGAACTCAGAGACTGGTGCTGGTGTGGGTCCTCTGTATGCTGAGTGCCAGTTCCCTGGGCCCACTTTCCTTTCTCTATACTTTGTCTCTGTGTCTCTTTCTTTTCTCAAGTCTCTCGTTCCACACCCACAGGTGTGGAGGGGCAGGCCACCCCTTCAACAAAGTTCATTCATTCCATCATCACAAGTCTATAAAATGAGACAAGCTATATACCTCATTATTATTCAAATGATCAATAACAACAGTAGTTAGCATTTATTGACCAGTATTAGACACTGTAATAGTGCTTTATATGTATTGTCTCATCTTCACTCAATTTCCATTTTTCACTTTTAAGATGTGAAATTTGAGGCTTACAGGAACTTCTGACCATCACAAAGTCATCAGGTGGGACAGCCAGCTTTTGAGGACTGGACAGTCGACCCAGAGTCCATGCTGTCGGCCTCCTCCACACAGCCACGTTCACATCAGGAAGTCAGTATTACTCAACAGCTCCCTCTACCATCCTCTAAAGAAACCCTGCACTCTTAGCAGGGCCTGTGAGACCCCTCAAGATCAGCCCTGCCTCCTTCGCTAGTCTCCTTCCCGTTACCTCTCCTCCTACCCTGACCGGAGCCCCTGCAGCTCCCAGACATGGCCATGCCTTCCCCTGCCTCCTTGCAATCCTATGGTGTGTTCCCTTCTTCTTCCCTGCCTAACTCCTGCTCCTACTTTCAGGCTCAGCTCTTGCCCCAAGCTCCAGACCCTTTCCTGGTCCTCTGGGCTGGGTTCCGTGCCCACGCCCTACTGCTCCCAGCCCCCTCTGCCTGGCTCTGTGATTCTCCGTGAATGAAATGAGGTGTGGCTTTTCATCTGCAAATTTCTGGTGCTTAATTGGAACAGAGATTGACTAAATACTTTGAATAATGGAGCATTTGGGAATTGGCCTTGTTTTACAAATTTAGGCCCAGTGAGGAAAACAATCCCATTGTAAATAAGAGGGTTAGAGCTGGGCATAGTGGCTCACACCTGTAATCCCAGCACTTTGGAAGGCTGAGATGGGAGGATTCTTTGAGGCCAGGCGTTCGAGAACAGCCTGGTCAATATAGTGAGACACCCTTCTCTACAAACAAACACACAAACAAAATAATGAAAAATTAGTCAGGCATGGTGGCTATGCCTGTAGTCTCAGCTACTTAGGAGGCTGAGGTGGGAGGATCATTTGAGTCTGGGAGCTCGAGGCTGCAGTGAACTATGGTCACGCCACAGCATTCCAGCCTGGATGACAGAGCAAGACTGTGTCTTAAAAAAAAGATTTAAAAAGTTAGAATGTGGCCCACGGAAGTCCTCTAAGGTACAATCGCATGAAGCTGAGTAGTAGTGGCATGGAGCAGGGGTACTTAGAGCATCAACTGGCGGAACGAGATCTTTCCTCTCATTCCCACCCCAAGAGACTTTTCCGACTCGTCCTGCTGGAAGCAGAGAGGCCAGGATTTCCCCCTCACGTGTCTAACCCAGAGCCTGCATGCTAATCTCTAAAGCAATGGCATCTCAACTCCGCTGGGCCTTTATTTGTGTGTCCTTTCAATGGTTATAGCTGCCTGTGTTTGCCCAGAATAACTAATTTAATGAAAGCATTTTTAAAAGAAGTTTATAAATGGCTAAGTATCTAGTGATAGGTGCCATACAAATTTTTAGACACAAAGGGGCTACATTCAGATTATTTTTACGGGGAGAACCATTATTAATGTCATTATAAAATAGTACACTGTGGAAATGTACACACAAGAGAGAAGAGACAGAGAGAAGCTGCACACACTTGCTATTTCACAAAAATGATGCCATCCAACAGTTTATAAAGATGATTCCTTTAGACAGATACTGACTAAAATTCACCAGGGGTAGCACCTTGGGCCGGGCAAGGAGTTAGACACAGCTCCTGGGCCTCAGCAGAGAACACTGAGTAAGATGCAAGTACTTGCCCTTGCTGGGCTTGATAGCTCATAACTGTAATCCCAGTGCTTTTGGAGGCCAAAGCAAGAGGATTGCTTGAGACTAGGAGTTCAAGGGCATCCTGGGCAACATGGCAAAAACCCATCTCTACAGAAAAACACAAAAATTAGCTGGGGGTGCTGGTGCACGCATGTAGTCCCAGCCATTCAGGACACGGAGGTGAGAGGATTGTCTGGGCCCAGGAGATTGAGGCTGCAGAGAGCTGTGATCATGCCACTGCACTCAGGCCTGGATGACACAGAAAGACTCTCTCTGAAAAAAAAAAACGTATTTTCCCTTGAGGTTGGAGCCACAAGGACCACGAGTTTAGCAGGGGCTCCTGCCGGCTACTCCAAGCCACTCTCCCAGCACTCACTGCTCTCTTCTGCAGTTCCAGTTCCCCAAACATGCTCTGCCGGTTCACACCTCTGTGCCTTTGCATGTTTCCTTTGACTGGGATGCTGGGTCCGTGCAGAGTGGACACGTGTCATGTTTTTTGGCTGCCTCGCATTGTTTGGAAATCCCGGCTACGTTCTGGGAACTTCCTAACACATGAGTGAGTCCTGCCTCTCCAAGGCAGATGCCAGAGATCCCCCTCGGCCAGGCTTCTATGCAGAGCAGGGTACAGGCACATGACCCAGCCTCCCTCCATCAGCTGCATCTACACGAGATACCAACTTAGAGATGAGCAATCCAAGGCAGTGGCGCGGTGTGGAAGTGATGTATCAGGCAAAGCTGGTAAGGCAGGCGCCAGGCTTTGGAGGAGCAAAAGTTACCGGGCTGTGGCCCTGGTTCAAGGAGGGGCAGCATCACAAACCATCACATCCAGAGCTCTAGAGGGGCAGCAGCAGTGGTTTCCACTGCAGGCCAGGTCTGCGGTGGGTATAGGGACTTGTTGCAGGAAGCTATTCACGGCATTCCACCTCCCCATCCAGCAAGCAGAAGAGTCACTCTATAACCTTTTAATCCTTTTAATCAATCTCTTTTGTGCTTCTGTTGATTACAACTAAGAGCCTGGGCCCCTGGAGTAGGTGATACACCAACCTACATTCATCCTCTTAACAAAGGGCCAGATGCCATTTATGTTGGCATGGAGGTCTCCTGTGGGCCTCCCCTGAAACCTTCTATTCCATCCCTCATTCATTCCCTCCGGGGATGCCCCCTTACCCACACGCCTCTTGCCGCATACCCCCCTGAATTATAGTTGCTTGTTTCTTCCTCCTCTGCTTGGACAAAGATTTCTTTGAGGCTAGCCATTGGCTCTTTCACTTCTGCATTTCCAGCAGTTTGGGTTGACAGCATCCAGCACAGGATAGGTGTTAAAGGGAAGTTTGTCATGGATAGGACGGAATGCTCCAATTTGGCCTCTGAGAATCAGGAATCAGAAACAGGTGCTATGGGGCGGCTGCGTCTAACATAGATCTCGGTGGATGGCAGGGACTTCAACAAGCAGAATTGGTTGGGATCATCCTGCCCATA
>NW_012118522.1:1875613-1877680 GCF_000951035.1 Colobus angolensis palliatus
CAGCCCTTGTGAGGATAGGAGAGGAAGGGGCTCAAGGAAGACAAGACAAAGCACTAGGCTGGGGCCCAATGGCTGGGGGAAAGTACCAAGCGCCCTGCACAGTGGATTCTTCAAACAGGCTGAGCACAGGGGGTTCAAAGGATCCGGTAATGTAGTCACGCTGTGGCTGGGGTTTACGAAAGGTTAAGTGATTCACTAAAGTTCACACAGGGACATTTACACAAACATCCTGGCCCCAAGTCCAGGACTCTTTCTAATCTGTAACAGGGTCTATCCTTTTCTTTTTTTTTTTTGAGACAGGGTCTTGGTCATTCAGGCTGGAGTGCAATGGTGTGCACACTGCAGCCTCGACCTCCCAGACTCAAGTGATCCTCCTGCCTCGGCCTCCCAGTATTGGGATTACAGGTATGAGCCACCACACCCAGCCAAGTCTGTCCTTAATCAGGGTTCTTTTGGGTCTCATTTTCTTAAGCTGCAAAAGCCACTGGACCAGGTGATATTGCCAATCCCTCTAAGCTGCCGTAACTGTAGTTTTGGCTCCTGGATCTGCTTCCAATTAGTTACGTTCCCTGTCACTTTGGATAAGTCATCCCAGCTCCACGGCTTGTTTCTGGAACTCAATTATGGTCCAGAAGCCCAAGCTCTAAAGTGCTGGATCTGATGAGTGCCCATTTACCAGGCACTCTGATCCCATCATGGCATCTACTACAGCCTGGGAGGTCTATTCAGGTGTGCATTCATGTTAAGTACTATTACCAATCAAATCATTTAAATTACATAGGTAATAATCCAATAGCACATCCAAACAAGGCTTAAAGTTGTAAAAGAGAATTACATCGTGTGTGTGTGTGTGTGTGTTTAAGAGACAAGATCTCTCTCTGTCACCCAGGCTGGAGTGCAACAGTGCCATCATAGCTCACCGTGGCCTCAAATTCCTGGCCTCAAGCGATCCTCCTACCTTGGCCTCCAAGTAGCTAGGACTACAGGTATGTGTCACCATGCCCTGTTTTAAGGAAGAAAATTGTGTTGAAAATGAAAATCAATACACAAAGGCTGAACCAAAGCAATGGGAAGGTGGTGGCGGCTGGCGGCGTGTTATGTTGAGGGGCTGTCTCAAGTAGAACAAGACCCTTCTGACCCTTTGTCTTAGGGCATTAAAGAAAATTACTCTGGGCAGGCCGGGTGCGGTGGCTCATGCCTGTAATCCCACCACTTTAGGAGGCCGAGGTGGGCAGATCACGAGGTCAGGAGATCCATCCTGGCTGACATGGTGAAACCCTGTCTCTACTAAAAATACAAAAAATTAGCCAGGCATGGTGGCGGGTGCCTGTAGTCCCAGCTACTTGGGAGGCTGAGGCAGGAGAATGGCGTGAACCTGGGAGGCGGAGCTTGCAGTGAGCCGAAATGGCGCCACTGCACTCCAGCCTGGGCGACAGAGCCAGACTGTGTCAAAAAAGAAAGGAAAGACAGGAAAGAAAAGAAAGAAAGAAAGAAACAGAAAAGAAAAGAATATTACTCTGGGCAAACAACAGCTTCCTTGAATACTTTCACTTGTTTAATAAAATGCCAGAGAACCACAGATAGAACCTATCATTCCTTAGGGACTACAAGATCAGAGCTGACAGTGTTACGGTTTTCATCAGTGCACTTACAGAAATGGCATCAAATGGATTTCCTTTGGAGAAGGGGATTGGGAAATGGCCTTTTTTTTTTTTTTTAAACTGGTAATAAAATAATCTACTTTCCATCTTTACAATTCCAGTATTTTCATACTTAATTTTAATTTTAACTTACGGCCTTGAATCCCGAGTATAATTTTTTACTCAAATATAAGTTATAATTAAGATATTGGCCGCCCAATAAGATCAAATTAACTAAAAACTTAAGTTCTCCCAATCACTGACCTTCCCAGCCCCTAGTCCTCATCCCCAGCCCAGCGGACTATCTAGGGTCCGGCCTCAGAGAGGGTCTCGGGGAGCTCAGAGGCAGGAAAGCACCCGGAGACGCAGGCCTCCACCTTCTCCAGGGTCGGCAGGCAGCGTCGCGCGCGCTCGCGGGCTGGGCTGG
>NW_012118522.1:1879280-1882262 GCF_000951035.1 Colobus angolensis palliatus
TTCTAATTCATGCTGAACAGTCTTGCTTCCTCCAAGCCCTGTGTCTTCTCCCAGATAGAGCTACACATAATCTGAATTAACCCCTTAACTACCCAATCCTGAGTGAATCTGTTAGTGCCCACCATTGTTTTCTATCTTAATAATTCTACAAGTGGTTATTTGTAGAATTTAATGTGTTAAAGTTTGGCTCACCTAACGGGGTTGAATTCACTTGGGCAGATAGAATGCAATGTGATGTGACTTTCTTTCCTTCCAAGTTACAAAGGAAGTGGCTGCGCCAAAAGAAAGCAATGCATTGAGGTTTATCTGGGAGGCCACACTGGACATGCCCTGTCTTCTCAGTTGCCTTCGTTTTTTTTCTTCCTCCTTTTTGCCTTTTTTTTTCCCCCTAAGATGCAGGGCTGGGTGTTTTGTGATGTTTCTGCCCAGGTTGGAATACTCGGATAAAGTATTGGTTTGTAGGCACAGACCTGAAGGACAGGACTGAACTGGCTCCTCTGTCACTGACTAGTTGTGTGGTCTAGGAGACCTTGTCTTGCTCTGGCCTTAGTTTGCCTTCTGGAAAGGATTAGGACCCTGATATACTTTTTTAGGAATATACCAGAAGGCCATCACCTTTTCAGCCTAGTAAATGGTCCTGTCTCTCCAGGTCTATCAACAGCATATAAATCAGCGTCTTGTACTTGTAACTTAGTTGCTTTGTTAAGTACTGTGCCTTTGTTGCCACTGGTTTTAATTTTTTTTGTAAATTAAGGAAGATTCATGAAGTCTGGTCATCAGCAAAATGCTTCAAGTGGTTAAAGAATCTTCTCGGTGGCCAATGTTTTCTGTTGACATTCAGGATGACACTGGTGTTAGGAAGTCACTTGGTGTTCATCTCTGATCCAGCACGACTGGGGTCACATGGCTCCTCAGTGCGATGAGGAATAAATTGTTCCTTATTATTCACAAAGAAGTTACTTACACAGTTTGAAAAGTATACAGGATTGGTTGTTGAATTGGATCTTTTAGTCAACATTTATGAAGCCCATGCCTCAGCAGTAGTTGACTTTTGTCTGAAGGGAGAGGAATAAATTCCAGTTTTCCCAAACGCCCAAGGCTCCAACCCAAACATACTGAATCAAGATTTCCAGAAGACCTGATAATTAGAATATTTAATATATGTCCAGGCTAGGCAAGGTGGCTCACACTTGTAATCTCAGCACTTTGGGAGGCTGAGGTGGGCAGATCACTGAAGGTCAGGAGTTCAAGACCAGCCTGGCCAACATGGTGAAACTCCATCTCTACTATAATATAAAAATTAGCCTGGTGCAGTGGCATGCACCTGTAATCTCAGCTACTTGGGACACTGAGGCAGGAGAATCACTTGAACCCAGGAGGTGGCAGTTGCAGTGAGCCAAGATCGTGGCTGCTGCACTCCAGCCTGGGCGACAGGCTGGGCCACACTGCGTCGCAAAAAAAAAAAAAAAAAAAAGGCGGGGGGAGGGTGCTTCAGGTTATGAAGCAAATTTGGACACAAAGACCCAGGTGTTGTATTTCAGAGTGTGAGTCTGTGGACTGGCATTGTCCACCTCACTCGGGAGCTCATCAAGACAGGCCAAATCTCTGGTCCCAGCCGAGGCTATTGAATCAGAAGCTGCATTGTATTTAGCAAGGTCCCCAGGCGCCTGTGCACGTTGACAGTTGAAGGGCTAGTGGATAGTGGTGATAGGAAGATGTTTGGTGCTCTGCGCAGGGTCTTGTTCTATCGCTTGTGCACAGTGGAGCATCCCATCAGTTTCATGTGGCTGTTTGTGAATGCCTTTTTTACTAATTTTGTTACTATTTGCCTTGTACAGATGAGGACTCACAGGTGTAGAGGCCAAAGGGGCCACAGGTAGAGCAGGCATTCACACCAAGGCGTGTGTGACTCCGGGGTGCAGCTCTCACCCTTGGCTGCCTGAGTGTTCCTCTCCAGACCTACTGTCTTGTGACATCCCCTTAGGCACCCAGCACGGGCCGCTGTCTGAATTTAGAACTGAGCCTATTCAGTTGATAGCTCAACTTAGGCCTCTAAAAAAAGAGTCTGCTGTGGTTGGTACAACTGTGATTGGCTTGCTTGTTTGGTGTTCATTTTTACAGTTTTCAGAAAGTTGGTTGAAGTGCTGCTGGTGGCCATAGCATTGATATGCAGGGAAGCTTTTTGATCTGTGAGCTTTTTAGGGGGCAGTCAATTGCTAAGCTGCACTGATACCTGGAGCCCCTTTCCTTTGGAGCAATGCAGAGCCCAGTTCATGGATCCCAGAAGTTTGGGTTCAGTAATTTGGCTGCAGGCCTAGAGAACGGGAGGCTGCAGAGACTTGGACTAATGGTGAACTCTTGCCTCCCCCAGGGATATGTGGTGCCTGTCATAAGGTCCCGAGAGCTGCCTTCCACGAGACCAATAGAAGAGCAGGCAAACATGAAGTCCAGTGCTGCCATCCAGGCTGTCATTGACCTCACGGCAGGGGCTGCAGGTACAGTCATGCGCTACCTCACCATGTTTCTGTCGGTGATGGACGATGTATGTGGTCATTGTCCCATGAGATTATACCACCGTATTTTTACTACACCTTTTCTGTGTTTAGATATGTTTAGATACACAAATACTTACCATGGTGTTACAGTTGCCTCCAGTATTCAGCACAGTAACATGCTGCACAGGAGTGTGGCCTCGGAGCAATGGGCCATACCGTGCAGCCCAGGTGGGGAGTAGGCTGTGCCATCTAGGGTCGTGTATGTATGCTCTGTGATATCACAATGGCAAAATTGTGTAACAACACATTTTTCAGAACACGTCCCGGTCACTAAGTGATGCCTAACTATAAACCCAGAGAAACCCCAGTCCTCTCTATTCCTCAAGCACCTTCTAAATGAGATCAAATGAAAGTAGCACAAAAATACTACCTTTCATCCGGGCGCGGTGGCTCACGCCTGTAATCCCAGCACTTTGGGAGGCTAAGG
>NW_012118522.1:1883844-1886423 GCF_000951035.1 Colobus angolensis palliatus
ACTGGGGAGGAGGCTGACGCTGAGAATGGTGCAACCATCTGCCTGCCCAGGGCACCTCTCACCAGCAGGTGAATGCTGGTGGGCTCAGTTCTGTCTCTGCAATAGGAGGGTGTTTAGCCACATGAGAGCATCTCACCTTTTGACATTTTATATCCTTCAGTCAGTCTATCAAAGATCTAGAATTTATTGTGATAGAATTTAAAAAGTTTACCTTTTCCTACTTACGGGCCTACAGGTATTTGGGTGCCATCTTTATAATTTACAACTAGTTTGAAAGATAGAAAGTGCAACCATATGGTTGGGAGCCTGATATGTAAGGCATTTGCCGGTGGGCATGTTTTGAACATGTATTGGGCCCTTATATGTACTGACACTTAACTGTTCCCATCACCGTTGGACAGGTATTTGTCCCTGTACTGGCGACACAGGCACGCCCCTCACCGAGGTAGAGCTGCCACGGGTAGTCCAACTCCTGAGGACAACTAACCCCTTTGCTGGCGGGGTGGGATGGGGAGGAGAAACAAGACGCGAGAGGGGGCTGGGCAGAGGAGGTGCCCATTAGTGACACAGACACCTCCGTTCTATTGTGAGGCCCGTGGAATGCAAATGGAAAGTAGGACTCCAACTTACGAGATCTTGTAGAAGAGAGGCCCAGAGAGGGGCAGTAGATTTGTTCAAGGTTACACAGCTAGATGGTGTGAAGACAGAACAGGACCGTGGTACCTGGGTCCCTTGTCTGATGTTGCCGTCTCTGCGTTAGTGCTCCCTAATGGGTCTGCAGTGTGCCCAGATGTGAGGGTTAGTTTGGAGCATTTGCCACCCTGGCTCTCTGGACGTTGAACAGTCTTCACTCACTTGACATTGAACTTGCTGGGCTTTTGGATTTTTCTGTCCACCATTGATAGCAGCAGAGTGTTGTCGTGTTTTGTGGCAGAGGCCACCCATGGAAGTGATCGACTGTGAGCACAGAGCCAGCTGCAGCCCGAGGTGATGTGGATGGAGCCTAAATGCATTGTTCTATGTGTCTCTCCTTTTCCTTTTAAACGAAGTTTCCCTCACCACACAGGTTTTCAGCCAGCTCATCTATTCTCAAGTGCTGGGAAGTTCTTATTTCCCTATCTGCAGTGGCTGTAAGAGATCTAGAGCCCTAGAGAGCTAGGATGAAGGAGAATTTGAAGAAGTTACTTAGGTAATTAGATAATTATTGAAACAAGGCAACATGGATCCCAAAAGTTAGTCTTAAAAGGAAATTTGGTACCACTAAGAGTTAGTCATTCAACAACTCTAAAATAATGCAGTCACTACTTTGACTACTGTCGCAGTGTACCTTGTTTGGCATAGTTGGGGAATGTGGCATTTCAGATCATTGAAGTTTTTCCCCTCAAATGCCAAAATTAAAAACAACCCCAAAGCTTTTTTGATTGGAGTTTCTTGAAAATGATATGCTTCCCTGCCCTGTTAAACTGAACCTTTACGGATGGCCTTCAGAGGGGTGTGAGGTCTCACCTCTGCTTGGGGGGGCCTGGTTCTGTGACGTGAGTCTGCTTTTCTCTTCTCAGCTCTCTGCCCTCTTCTTCAGAGCTGTCCCTTCCCTGAGACACTGTCCCTGCCCTGATGATTTCCTCTATTTCTCATGATTTACTGACTCTATGTCAAGGACTGAAAATCCAAACCACCACCCTTGGTAAAGTGTTAGGTATGACATAGTGTGAGTGCCCCTCCTGTGGAATAAGAGGCTTGGCTGGCCACCACACCACCTAAAGAACGTTTTTATGTGTCTTGTAAGGAGAATAAGATCAGACTTCTGATCCTGTTCTAGGCAAGTGCAGAAATATAATCTCTGTCATTTATTCATGGCTTTATGGACTTGAAAGATCTCTGAGAACCTACTAGGCGTCGGGCTCTGTGGTTGGTACTGGCATTCAGAACAGTCTTCACTCACTTGAGGGCACAGTGAGTACCATGATGATGTCGTCAGTGGTAAATTACATGGGAAGGCAGCTTACCCTCACAGAGGATGGGAGAGAGCTGTTGCTGGCATTTGTATATTCATTAGCCTCCCACATCCTCCCAGTTGGAAATGTAACTCTCCCAGATACACAGCAAATGTGTATTGTAGGAACCTGTGATGCCCGAACTGTTCAGGATGATCACGTTAAAATATTAACGTGCTGAGTTAAATGCTTTATTCCGTTTATCTGCATCTAGGTTATCTAAATTACACACCCACTTAAAAAATTCTGACAGTCACTCCTTCTCTTGGAATAATTATTTTGATGTAATTCAGATCTCATTTTATCATAGCCCAGCAGTACCTGGGAGAAAATGACTCCAAATTTATCATCGTAAAATCATATTAAATTATATTTCACTCTAATTCAGAAATGGGGATAATTTGACAATTAAAGGCAGAAGTGTGTTATTCCTCTCCTGGAAGAAATGAACAGTAATGATGGGATCACAGAGATTGTATTGCTTGTTGCTTAAAAAAGAGCTCAAGCAGTTTTCAGACTCTTTGGAAAAGTTGGTTTATCTTCCAAGAAATAATTGAGAATTATTCTTAATGGCCCCTCCCCCAA
>NW_012118522.1:1886473-1889201 GCF_000951035.1 Colobus angolensis palliatus
TCGCAGTGTACCTTGTTTGGCATAGTTGGGGAATGTGGCATTTCAGATCATTGAAGTTTTTCCCCTCAAATGCCAAAATTAAAAACAACCCCAAACCTTTTTTGATTGGAGTTTCTTGAAAATGATATGCTTCCCTGCCCTGTTAAACTGAACCTTTACGGATGGCCTTCCGAGGGGTGTGAGGTCTCACCTCTGCTTGGGGGGGCCTGGTTCTGTGACGTGAGTCTGCTTTTCTCTTCTCATCTCTCTGCCCTCTTCTTCAGAGCTGTCCCTTCCCTGAGACACTGCCCCTGCCCTGATAGATTTCCTCTGTTTCTCATGATTTACTGACTCTATGTCAAGGACTGAAAATCCAAACCACCACCCTTGGTAAAGTGTTAGGTATGACATAGTGTGAGTGCCCCTCCTGTGGAATAAGAGGCTTGGCTGGCCACCACACCACCTAAAGAACGTTTTTATGTGTCTTGTAAGGAGAATAAGATCAGACTTCTGATCCTGTTCTAGGCAAGTGCAGAAATATAATCTCTGTCATTTATTCATGGCTTTATGGACTTGAAAGATCTCTGAGAACCTACTAGGCGTCGGGCTCTGTGGTTGGTACTGGCATTCAGAACAGTCTTCACTCACTTGAGGGCACAGTGAGTACCATGATGATGTCGTCAGTGGTAAATTACATGGGAAGGCAGCTTACCCTCACAGAGGATGGGAGAGAGCTGTTGCTGGCATTTGTATATTCATTAGCCTCCCACATCCTCCCAGTTGGAAATGTAACTCTCCCAGATACACAGCAAATGTGTATTGTAGGAACCTGTGATGCCCGAACTGTTCAGGATGATCACGTTAAAATATTAACGTGCTGAGTTAAATGCTTTATTCCGTTTATCTGCATCTAGGTTATCTAAATTACACACCCACTTAAAAAATTCTGACAGTCACTCCTTCTCTTGGAATAATTATTTTGATGTAATTCAGATCTCATTTTATCATAGCCCAGCAGTACCTGGGAGAAAATGACTCCAAATTTATCATCGTAAAATCATATTAAATTATATTTCACTCTAATTCAGAAATGGGGATAATTTGACAATTAAAGGCAGAAGTGTGTTATTCCTCTCCTGGAAGAAATGAACAGTAATGATGGGATCACAGAGATTGTATTGCTTGTTGCTTAAAAAAGAGCTCAAGCAGTTTTCAGACTCTTTGGAAAAGTTGGTTTATCTTCCAAGAAATAATTGAGAATTATTCTTAATGGCCCCTCCCCCAATTCCACTTTTCAGACTTTAGATGGAATAACTATGCGTAATGTCAAAGTCAGGAAGTTGCACTTTTTAAAATTATACTTTAAGTTCTGGGGTACATGTGCAGAACGTGAAGTTTTGTTACATAGGTGTACACATGCCATGGTGGTTTGCTGCACCCCTCAACCTGTCATTTACATTACGTATTTCTCCTAATGTTATCCCTCCCCTAGCCCCTCACCCCCTAACAGGCCCTGGTATGTGATGTTCCTCTACATATGTCCACGTGTCCACGTGTTCTCATTGTTTAACTCCCACCTATGAGTGAGAACATGTGGTGTTTGGTTTTCTGCTCTTGTGACAGTTTGCTGAGAATGACGGTTTCCAGCTTCATCCATGTCCCTGCAAAGGACATAAATTCATCCTTTTTAATGGCTGCATAGTATTCCATAGTATATATGTGCCACATTTTCTTTATCCAGTCTATTACTGATAGACATTTGGGTTGGTTCCAAGTCTTTGGTATTGTGAATAGTGCCACTGTGCGTGTGTCTTTATAGTAAAATGATTTATAATCCTTTGGGTGTATACCCAGTAAAGAGATTGCTGGGTCAAATGGTATTTCTAGTTTTAGATCCTTGAGGAATTGCCACACTGCCTTCCACAATGGTTGAACTAATTTACACTCCACCAACAGTGTAAAAGCATCCTTATTTCTTCACATCCTCTCCAGCATCTGTTTCCTGACTTTTTAATGGTCACCATTTTAACTGGCGTGAGATGGTATCTCATTGTGGTTTTGATTTGCATTTCTCTAATGACCAGTGATGATAAGCATTTTTTCATGTCTGTTGGCTGCGTAAAAGTCTTCCTTTGAGAAGTGTCTATTCATATCCTTTGCCCACTTTTTGATGGGGTTTTGTTTTTTCCTTGTAAATTTTCTTGTAAAGTTCTTTGTAGATTCTAGATATTAGCCTTGTGTCTGATGGATAGATTGCAAAAATTTTCTCCCATTCTGTAGGTTGCCTGTTCACTCTGATGATAGTTTCTTCTGCTGCACAGAAGCTCTTTAGTTTAATTAGATCCCATTTGTCAATTTTTGCTTTCGTTGCCATTGCTTTTGGTGTTTTAGACATGAAGTCTTTGCCCATGCCTACGTCCTGAATTTTTTTTCTAGAATTTTTATGGTTCTAGGCCTTACGTTTAAGTCTTTGATCCATCTTGAGTTGATTTTTGTATAAGGTGTAAGGAAGGGGTAAAGGGATCAATGCAGCAAGAAGAGCTAACTGTCCTAAATATATATGCACCCAATAGAGGAGCACCCAGATTCATAAAGCAAGTTCTTAGAGACCTACAAAGAGACTTAGACTCTGACACAATAATAGTGGGAGACTTTAACACCCCACTGTCAATATTAGACAGATCAACGAGACAGAAAATTAACAAGGATATTCAGGACTTGAACTCAATTCTGGACCAAGCGGACCTAA
>NW_012118522.1:1889251-1890972 GCF_000951035.1 Colobus angolensis palliatus
AGTTTCTTCTGCTGCACAGAAGCTCTTTAGTTTAATTAGATCCCATTTGTCAATTTTTGCTTTCGTTGCCATTGCTTTTGGTGTTTTAGACATGAAGTCTTTGCCCATGCCTACGTCCTGAATTTTTTTTCTAGAATTTTTATGGTTCTAGGCCTTACGTTTAAGTCTTTGATCCATCTTGAGTTGATTTTTGTATAAGGTGTAAGGAAGGGGTAAAGGGATCAATGCAGCAAGAAGAGCTAACTGTCCTAAATATATATGCACCCAATAGAGGAGCACCCAGATTCATAAAGCAAGTTCTTAGAGACCTACAAAGAGACTTAGACTCTGACACAATAATAGTGGGAGACTTTAACACCCCACTGTCAATATTAGACAGATCAACGAGACAGAAAATTAACAAGGATATTCAGGACTTGAACTCAATTCTGGACCAAGCGGACCTAATAGACATCTATAGAACTCTCCACCCCAAGTCAACAGAATATACATTCTTTTCAGCACCTCATCGCAGTTATTCTAAAATTGGCTGCATAACTGGAAGTAAAACACTCCTCAGCAAATGCAAAATAACGGAAATCATAACAGTCTCTCAGATCACAGTGCAATCAGATTAGAACTTAGGATTAAGAAACTGACTCAAAACTGCACAACTACATGGAAACTGAACAACTTGCTCCTGAATGACTATTGGGTAAATAACGAAATGACGGCAGAAATAAAGATGTTCGTTGAAACCAGTGAGAACAAAGACACAACATACCAGAATCTCTAGGACACATTTAAAGCAGTGTGTAGAGGGAAATTTATAGCACTAAATGCCCACAAGAGAAAGCAGGAAAGATTTAAGATTGACACCCTAATATCAAAATTAAAAGAACTAGAGAAGCAATGGCAAACAAATTCAAAATCTAGCAGAAGACGAGAAATAACTAAGATCATAGCAGAACTGAAGGAGATAGAGACACGAAAATCGCTTCAAAAAATCAATAAATCCAGGAGCTGGTATTTTGAAAAGATCAACAAAGGAGATAGACTGCTAGCCAGACCCATAAAGAAGAAAAGAGAGAAGAGTCAAATAGATGCAATTAAAAAATGATACAGGGGATATCACCACTGATCCCGCAGAAATACAAACTACCATCAAAGAATACTATAAACACCTCTGTGCAAATGAACTAGAAAATCTAGAAGAAATGGGTAAATTCCTGGACACATACAGCCTCCACAGTCTAAACCAGGAAGAAGTCGAATCCCTGAATAAACCAATAACAAGTTCTGAAATTGAGGCAGTAATTAATAGCCTACCAACCAAAAGAAGTCCAGGACCAGATGGATTCACAGGCAAATTCTTCCAGAGGTACAGAGAGAAGCTGGTACCATTCCTTCTGAAACTATTCCAAACAATAGAAAAAGAGGGAATGCTCCCTACTTCATTTTATGAGGCCAGCATCATTCTGACACCAAAACCTGGCAGAGACACAACAGAAAAAAGGAAATTTCAGGCCGATATCCCTGAAGAACATGGATGCAAAAATTCTCAATAAAATACTGGCAAACCGAATCCACCAGCACATCAAAAAGCTTATCCACCACGATCAAGTCGGTTTCATCCCTGGGATGCAAGGCTAGTACAACATATGCAAATCAATAAACACAATCCATCACATAAACAGAACCAATGACAAAAACCACATGATCTTCTCAATAGATGCAGAAAA
>NW_012118522.1:1891532-1892956 GCF_000951035.1 Colobus angolensis palliatus
CCATCGTCTCAGCCCAAAATCTCCTTAAGCTGATAAGCAACTTCAGCAAAGTCTCAGGATACAAAATCAATGTGCAAAAATCACAAGCATTCCTATACACCAGTAATAGACAAACAGAGAGCCAAATCATGAGTGAACTCCCATTCAGAATTGCTACTAAGAGAATAAAATACCTAGGAATACAACTCACAAGGGATGTGAAGGACCTCTTCAAGCAGAACTACAAACAACTGCTCAAGGAAATAAGAGAGGACACAAATGGAAAAACATTCCATGCTCATGGATAGGAAGAACCAATATCGTGAAAATGGCCATACTGCCCAAAGTAGTTTATAGACTCAATGCTATCCCCATCAAGCTACCACTGACTTTCTTCACAGAATTGGAAAAAACAACTTTAAACTTCATATGGAACCTAAAAAGAGCCCACAGAGACAAGACAATCCTGGGAAAGAAGTACAAAGCTGGAGGCATCACACTACCAGACTTCAAACTATACTACAAAGCTACAGCAAACAAAACAGCATGATACTGGTACCAAAACAGATACGTAGACCAATGGAGCAGAACAGGGTCCTCAGAAATAATACCACATATCTACAACCATCTGATCTTTGACAAACCTGACACAAAAAAGCAATGGGGAAAAGATTCCCTATTTAATAAATGGTGTTGGGAAAACTGGATAGCCATATGCATTTCTTAAAAATTTTTTGTAAGCCTTCTTTTGCATTTTGATGAAGCTTTAAGAACTCCTCTCGGGTCCAGGGGGAGATGGTAAACACTAACCACTGGCAGTTATCATGACAGTAACCCTAGTGTAGGTTCTGGGGATGTTGTAGGGGGGTTTCAGTTCAATCCTTTTCTTCTGTTTAGAATTTGTATTGAAATTATTTCACCAGGCTGGGCACAGTGGTTCACACCTGTAATTCCAGCACTTTGGGAGGCCAAGATGAGTGGATCACCTGAGGTCAGGAGTTCGAGATTAGCATGGCCAACACGGTGAAACCCTGTTTCTACTAAAAATACAAAAATTAGCTTGGCGTGGTGGCAGGCACCTGTAATCCCAGCTACTCAGGAAGCTGAGGCAAGAGAATCACCTATATCTGGGAGAGGGAGGTTGCAGTGAGCCGAGATTGCAACACTTCAGTCTAGCCTAGGCAACAGAGAGAGACTCTGTTTAAAAAAAAAAAAAAAAGAAAAGACATTTCTGACCCTTCAACTCCTCAGATCTGGTTCAGACAACCTCCTCCACTACTCTGCATTTTGCTAATGGCATAAAAGTGGCCAGACACGGTGGCACATGCCTGTAATTCCAGCACTTTGGGAGGCTGAGACGGGTGGATCACCGGAAGTCAGGAGTTCAAGACCAGCCTGGCCAACATGGTGAAACCCTGCCTCTATTAAAAATACAAAAATTAGCC
>NW_012118522.1:1893836-1896534 GCF_000951035.1 Colobus angolensis palliatus
TCAATCTGAAATTACAAATGTGAAACAAAACAGGGAATAAATACTTGACCAAAAATGTATAAGTAAGTGGGTGTTGGGGGATCATAATTTTTAAATATCTCTCAATTATTTTGGTATGAAAGTTCTATTTCAAAGTTCTTCAAAATAATGCCTAATGTTCCTAAGTACTGTGTTCCAAATATATGTAAATACAAGATGGAAACTATGAAATATATGCCTTCAAAAAAGAAAAAAAAACCTGACATTTTATCTGTATATATTTAATAGATTTCTAAAGAACATGTGTACACATATATCAATATAGATGTACCAGCAAGGAAGATTTAGAACATATAACTATGTGGCAGGGTTGGAAAGAACATAATTCTTTCCCAGAAGGGGTGTGGGGAACTATACTTAATCAGCTACCAGTTACAAAGTAACTAAGTCATTTCTCATCAAAATACGTCTCCACTGCATATTGTGGTTGATACCTTTTCCATGTTTTTGGTTTATGAAGATTATCCAATTCATTTCTTTGTAGATAAAGCCTGAGAATAGAAAACAAATTATCACATTTTATTTTGGGGCTAACTGAAAAGCCATGCGGTAGGCACCCTTGTTAGAGCTTGAAGAAACAAACAAAAGAAAGACTTCCTCACCATGAATAGAACCTCAGCCCCTTTTCTGTTTTTCAGTTGGCTCCTTCCACCTTTTCAGTGAGACTTAAAAATACCTTAATCTTCAGCAACACATCAGTAATACGTGCTACTGATTCTTTTAACATTGCTTTTTATGGAATTAATGACATCTAGGTTTAATAAAATATCTAAATTTCTATATGTGACAGAAATCAGTCTGATTAGACATGTATCAAAACCCAATAATAAAGTACTATATCTATTTTCATTTATGCCTGAGGTTGCAATGTTTTGAATTTTTGCAATCAGCCCTTGGCAATGACCTTGAGCAGTAGGATACAAATAAATCCTACATGCTTAGCATTCCAATAATAGAACACCAGGCATAAATTGGTTAACCTATTTATGCCTAGTTTTCTAAAGGACAGAAGTTGGCATTTTTGGCTAAACAACAATCTTATGACAAACAAAAAGCTTTACCAATAGTATAAAAATTGAAATATTACAGAAATCTTTAGAAATTTATATAAAAGTGAGAATAAAGGTGATCTAACTTATTACTTCTCCAAAATGAACATAGTGTTTCAAAGGAAAACCAGAATCACTTTTGAGGAGCAGCAACAAATGAAGCTCCACCTCACATTTGAGGGACTTTGCTCATGTTAGGAGTCAAAGCTTATTGTTTGTATGCATCCAAGAAACAAATTTGTAAAAAATTTCCATCCAGTCCAAAGTTCACTCTATCAAAATCTATTAAATGTGTATGCATTACAAGTATGTAGACCAGAGGTTTAATTTACCGTTGCCTTGCTGGACTTAAGGAGTTATTAGATCCAGCTCAGAGTTGAAGAAAAGACTAGGACTAGTTGTAACAATAACTACCAATTCATGCCACATGCAATCATAGCCACTTCCTCAACTCTGACCCGAAGCATTTTAAAAATATTTTCCCTTTTTTTATTGAAAAGTATGGTTGATACAAAAAAAAATCTCAATTTTTCACCACCACAGAAAAAATACTACTTAAAGTGGAGAACTTCTAGACTGAGAAATAAGTTTCCAAATATGGCAGAAGGTTTTCTGGGAACACTAATCTCCAAATCCAATTAATAGTTTTTTCTTTTTTTTTTCTTTCTTTAGACAGAGTCTCACTCTGTCACCCAAGCTGGAGTGCAGTGGTGCAATCTTGGCTCACTGCAATCTCTGCCTCCTGGGTTCAAGCAATTCTACAGCCTCAGCCTCCCGAGTAGCTGGGATTACAGGCGCCCGCCACCACACCTGGCTAATTTTTGTTATTTTTAGCAGCCAACACGGTTTTACCATGTCGGCCAGGCTGGTCTCGAACTCCCAATCTCAGGTGATCCGCCCGCCTCAGCTTCCCAAAGTGCTAGGATTACAGGCATGAGCCACCATGCCCAGCCTCCAATTAATAGTTTTTAAGAAAGTTTTCCCAATTCAGTTATTAGAAAGCCATGTTTAAATGGGAGACTATCAATTGATGATTTTTTAGCTGTATTTCTTAATACTTATTGTGTCTTGTAACTTCTCCTAGATGTAAGTGTGTCAGTCAGCTTTTCAGCTAGCTGAAGCCTCCCTAGGTCCTCCCTTACTTTAGCACAAAATTTGGTGGTGGTTTGTCATTGGTAAATCGGCACCTACTGAGGACCTGACATGTTGAAGGTACTGAGCAGATTCATATTGAACTTCTGTGGGAGGAATTTACTACCACACTAAAAATCTGATTATAATACTTTTGAACTCATAACACAGTCCTATGGCATGGACCTTGAGGACACTGCAACAGGTGGTCTCAAGAACAACTGTATTTTTAAAATAACCATCATAAAACGAGTAAGGCAATGAACAATGGTGGCTCAAGGATTTTTTGTTTTCTATAAATTAAGCTTATGACAACCAGCAAAAGACTTGCCATTACACCTTATACACAGACATTGAAGATTAGGTTGTTTCTATGGGTTGATATTATATCCATACCTGTTATTTTGTATTAAAGATGTGTTAAACCAGAAGGAAAAAGGGTAGTTGTGATAGTATTTAAGAAAATCCTAAAAAGAAAA
>NW_012118522.1:1897249-1898298 GCF_000951035.1 Colobus angolensis palliatus
AGAGCTCCCCGCAGGAAACCTGCTCAGGTAACACCTTACTTCCCAATAAAGGCTTCCACTCTCAGGTCCCTCCCTCTTTCTCGCTCTTGCTGCCCACCCATCAGTTGAGCACAGGTCTCCTGCATGGCTCCGCCTTGGAGTTAGCCCTGTGAGGTGTGCTGCCCTCTTCTCTTTAGAATTAACAAAAAACTGCTTCGGTTATTTCATGTGTTGTATTGTGCTGCCTTCTCTGTGTTTCACCTAAGTCACCCAAACCTAACTCTCTTTCCAGTCAGTGCTCCCAGCTACTCAGGAGGGTGAGGTGGGAGGATTGCTTGAGCCCAGGAGGTGAAGCCACAGTTGGCTATGGTCACGCCACTGCCTGGGTGACAGAGTGAGACTCTGTCTCGATTTTTAATATTAAAAATGATGCAAAACAAAATGTAATCACTGCTATGCAGTAAAACATACCTTTGATTTTTTAGCATCTTGCCTTTTTTTTTTTTGTATTTATTTTGTATTTTTTGGATTTGTGAATTAATACATGTAAATTTAGAAACATTTAGAAAATGTACAATTTAGAAAAAACAAATGAACAAAAATGATTCAAATTACATATGTTCTTTTAAAAAATTTGTTATAGATCTGATTTATTGTTTTTCTCCCCCTTCCTCTATGGGATGACATTTATCATCTCCCTTGTTGGGAATTGTAGTAAAGGAAACCTTAAATAAAACCATTCAAAAGTTCAGACAAGAACAATGGCAGAGGCCATTTCTTGATTACTCACCGAAGAGGAAACTTGCACTTTCACATCATCATACAGAGGTGGACAGTTGAACACATCAATTATTACGCTGTCTGTTTCAGTGTTATGAAATACCTGTGAATGAATGAACACATGGAATTCAGAACTATAAACCTAGCTAATGATAACAATGAAGTTCCTTTTCACTTATCCAGACTTCCTATATTTATCAAGTACTTTTGGTCTCACAGACCAGTCACTACATGTATAAATAATTATTAATAATCTTTTCTAGTTGCAACACTGTTGTTTATATGTATGT
>NW_012118522.1:1898364-1900131 GCF_000951035.1 Colobus angolensis palliatus
TTTGAGACAGCCTTACTGTCACCCAGGCTGGAGTGCAGTGGTGTGATCTCAGCTCACTGCAACCTCTGTCTCCCAGGTTCAAGTGATTCTCATGCCTCATCCTCCTGAGTAGCTGGGACTATAGGCGCATGCCACCACACCCAGCTAGTTTTTGTACTTTTAGTAGAGATGGGGTTTTGCTATATTGGCCAGGCTGATCCCAAACTCCAGGCCTCAAGTGATCTGCCCACCTGGGCCTCCCAAAGTGCTGGGATTACAGGGGGGAGCCACTACGCCTGGCCTGTTGTTTATGATTTTTAAAGGCCAACGTATTTGAGGGTTACCGTGAGGCACTTTTCAAAAGTGTCTCACTTTTCAGAAGTATTGAATTTTCTATTAGACTTTAATCAGTTAAATATTATTATTTAATGTGTGTCATTTGATTTTCATACATTAGGGCCTCTTTTGAGAATATGTTAAGAAGCTCAATTTTAAAGCTACCCTCGACATTCAAAAAACAATGCTTAACTCTGGCTTTTTATTTACTAAATTTAAAAAATAACAACGGGGGTCTGTAACACTTAGGGGGGTGGGGTCCCCCTGATCGTCATGTTTTATTAGAACTCATGTGTTTGTCAATGGGATCTTTGGACTTGACCGTTACAGGCTGCAGATGGAGGAGTCACCAAAGATAGTTCAAGTTTTGGAATGAATGACTTTGAAGATATACTATTTCTTTGACTCACTCTCATGTAAAGAATGGCACCCACAGTAAGAAAGGTCTATGCTAGGCCCTGTGAAAAACACAAAAGGAGGTGCAGACTCTTTTGGTCCCTTCAGGGAGCTGGACACATAAGAAACAATGGTAGAATGGTATATAACTCTCAATCTGTATGATGAAGACTGGGTGTGCTCTCATGCACCATTGAGGGCTAGTTAACAGGAAGTGCAGAAAATTTCATTGAGGAGGCAGAAATTGAATTGGGCAGGAAACGGTTTAGATAAATGAAGAAGAGCTCTGAAAATAGAATCTAGTCCATACAGATGGAAAAAGACCAGCAATAACGCAAAGTAGAAGTTAGAAAAACAACAAAAAAGGTCAGGCAGTGTGGCTCATGCCTATAATCCCAGCACTTTGTGAGGCTGAGGTGGAAGGGTTGCTTGAGCTCAAGAGTTTGAGACCACCCTGGGTAACATAGCAAGATCCAGCTTCTACAAAAAATTTTTAAAAATTGGGGGATTGCTTGAGCTCAGGAAGTTGAGGCTGCAGGGAGCCATGATCGCGCCACTGCGCTACAGCCTCGGACAGAATGGGACCCTGACTCAAGGAAAGAAAAAGAAAGTAAGGAAGGAAAGAAATAACCAACTAACTAACTAAATAACTTAGAGTTGTGTTCCAAGAGCCAAAGGGGATGACCCAGTTTATTTGGAATGGAGTCTGCTGGTCAAGCTACTGATAAAAATAAACTCAGGTATGTTAAGGGGTATTACATTTTAAGAGCTCAAGAGCCAAGGAAATAAGAGTGAGGCTGCTGAAGAATATCGTGGGGTATTTCCTATGTGACAAAGAGGCCTGATAATTATCACATATAACATTTATTTAGTGATTTATAGTTTACAAAGCAGCTTCATACATATTATCTAATTTAATTCCCATAATACTTGAGGTGTGATATTTCTTTTACAGGTAAGGATGTTGAGCCAAAGGTGTTAAGTGGCTCTGACCATGGGCATGCAGTGTGTCTTCTGCTCTACATACTTTTCACAATGAGAGCAACATTTCAGTAC
>NW_012118522.1:1906501-1907790 GCF_000951035.1 Colobus angolensis palliatus
GTCTTTGTGATGTTCTGCAAGGGTTGAATTGCCCTAGTAAGGATTTGTGGAAGACTTAGATCTTTTTTACATTGAAATCAAAGGCTGGTGATTTTAGATAAACTTCAGGGTCCTGGAGCCTTGGGTACTGACCTTCCTACTTTGGGACAATAATCAACTCCTGAGCTCCATAAACAATAACCAGTATAGAATAGAAAGCAGGATGCTCCGAGGGAAAGCCACACCCCCCAATGTGTGGGTGGCACCTGAAGCATGACCCTCAGGGAGGGACCAAGGCCTGTCGCAGGGTGCCCAAATGCTGCTGCCTGATCACCAAAGGAGAAGAGTCTAAAATGAAACGAAGTAACAGGTGACAATCTTAACCCACTCCCCTATAGAAGCTCCCCTTCTTAAAAAGAAAACTTACCTGAGAAGGAGTCTCTACTCCCTGATATTTAGTGCCACTGGTTTTATCTGTTCGCCGTTCTCCAAAATAGTACAAGCTTTCCTACAAAAAAGGAACCATGGTTCATCTGTACTCTTAGTCTTTCTAAAACCACCTTCTTTCCTAAAGTCAGTGATTTTTTTTTTTTTTTTTATGGAGTCTTGCTCTGTCACCCACACTGGAGTGTAGTGGCAGAATCTCACCTCACTGCAACCTCTGCCTCTTGGGTTCAATCCTGCCTCAGCCTCCTGAGTAGCTGAGACTACAGGCGTGTACCACCACAAATGGCTAATTTTTTGTATTTTTAGTAGAGATGGGGGCTTTGCCATGTTGGCCAGGCTGGTCTCGAACTCCTGACTCAAGAGATCCGCCTGCCTTAGCCTCCCAAAGTGCTGAGATTACAGGCATGAGCCAACGCACACAGCCGCAGTGGTCTTTTGGCAAAGGCTACCCAAATTACCAAAATTAACAAAGTCACATCAAAGACTTGTCTCATTCAAGGTTTCGTAAAGACATAAAATTTTAGAGCTGGAAAGACCTTAGAAATCATCTGGTCCAACCCTTCTTTCCATCTTACAAATGAGACGACCGAGACCAAAAGAAAACTACACAATCTGCCATGGAGATGCTGCAGCCAGTTAGAGGCAGCACAGACCTGGAATACAAGTCTCTGGTTCTCAGTCTAGGGCTCTATATCAGTGGCTTTCAAACTTTTCATTTCTTAAGTTGCAATCCACATTAATAAACCTAGGAAATGTACAGACACACACACACCGATACTTAAACCTTTTGATATTTTCTATTCTGCTCTATTCCATTTTATTTATTTTTATTTTTAGTTTTTTTTTTTTTAAGATGGAGTTTC
>NW_012118522.1:1908456-1910247 GCF_000951035.1 Colobus angolensis palliatus
TTCATGTCTTATATAAATTCTTTTGGATAATAGTGAAAAAGAAAAATTCCCAACTCATTTAGTAACACTAATATAGCTGGTTCTAAAACTGCATAAATACAGTAGATGATTACTTTATACCAGTCTCACATATAAATGTAGATACAAAAATATATATATTGTTTCAAAGTGAATCCAGCAATGTAGAAGCACCATGTATCAATACCAAGTGCCATATCTCTTAAGAATGCAAGATGGCATTTTTTTCCAAGATGGCAGATTACAGGCTTTTAGCATGCCTTGGCCATTTCGAAATAGCAAGATAGTATATCAGGATCAACTCCGTAAGCTTTAATTCAAGAAAGAAAACGACAACTCCCTGGAATTATGAAGGACACTCCAGATCCTTGGGAGGACAATGCAGGCAAACAGGTCTTGTGACAACATTCGACTGACAAAAGTGAATTAAGCCTCAGTATGTGAGAGGCAGACAGCATCCCTCTTTCCACTGGGGATACAAGCAACCCGGACCCAGGAAGAGTGTCCGGAGCCACGAGGCCCGGAATTAGCCGACCTCTGTTGCCTGATCTCCGCAAAAGCGGAGACAAGATGGCACATTTCCGGGTTCTTTATTATAAATTGTTCCCGCGCGCGCCTAAAGCTTTTCCCGCGCGCTCCTAAACTTTTCCCGCACGCGCGCATTTTCGCGCCCAGGAAGATATGCAGCCTACGGCGCAGGCGCGATCCCGCGCCCGGGGGGGGGGGCCGGGGGTACAAACCCACGGCGCATGCGCAATTGTAATTTCAGAGAACCCAGCCCCCCCGTCACCGCCCTGGCCCAACCTCTTCCCCTGCCAGCCTATAAGGCATTGCACCGCCACCATTAAACGAGACTTGATCAGGCTATTTGTCTTGTCTCCATTTCTCGTGTTTTCTTCTCTCCTCCATTCCCACTCCCCCTTCCAGGGTCCGTTCGACTGTCCTGCAGGTCAGGACAGAAGAGCACTGTTTCTCCCAAATCCTGGAGCTAATTTCACGAGACACTGGGAGACTTTGTGAGGGAAAGACACAAGGAAAAGCTGCAGGCATTTTCCTAAACCTGGACTGAGAGCAGGACAACACTGGGGAACCTTCCCCATCTGGCTCCACCCATCTTCTCCCCGCCAACCCTACCTAACCCCTGTTCCGCTAGGGCTTAGGTGGGAGCTCAGATTAATGTGTTCTCTAGGAATCAGCTCATTGCCTAAGGCAACAGAGAGTTCCTCCCAATAAACAAGAATCAAGTATATAGCCAGCACCACCGACCACAGCCAGCTCTTACCCATTGGCGCCATCTACTGCCTTCTAAGTCAAACCACACACCCAATATAAAACCTGCTGATAAAAGTGCATCTAGAAGCAACGCTGAAAGACCTACCTAGCATTGCTCTATAGTCACATCACCTAGGAAGGAAGGAAAGAGAAAGAAGAAAATAATAATAATAATAATAATAATAATAATAATACAGGAAAGAAAATAAAAAGAAAAAATCCTACCCACATAAAAACAATTAGAAGTGCTAGCATCTCCAGATGAGAAGAAGCAGTGCAAGAATTCTGGCACCATGAAAAACCTGCATGTAATGACACCACCAAAGGATCACACTAGCTCTCTGGCAATGCTTTCTACCAAAATGAAAACTTGGAAATGACAATAAAGAATTCAAAGCATGGGTTCCAAGGAAGCTCAATGAGATTCAAGGTTGAAATCACCAAAAGAAACTTCTAAATCAATTCAGCAAATGAAGGAAGAGATAAACATCTTAAAAAGAA
>NW_012118522.1:1914286-1916231 GCF_000951035.1 Colobus angolensis palliatus
TGGTTTAGTCTTGGAAGAGTGTAAGTGTCCAGGAAATTATCCATTTCTTCTAGATTTTCTAGTTTATTTGCGTAGAGGATAAACACACACTTCTTAAAAGAAGACATACCAGTGGCCAAGAAACAGATGAAAAATGCTCCACATCACTAATCATCCGAAAAATGCAAATCAAAACCACAATGTGATTACATCTCATGCCAGTCGGAATGGCTATTATTAAATAGTCAAAAAACAACAGATGCTGGCAAGGCTGCAGAGTAAAGGGAACACATATACACTGTTAATGGGAACGTAAATTAGTTCAGCTACTATGGAAAGCAGTTTGGAGATTTCTCAAAAACGTAGAAATACCATTTGACATTGCAATCCCATTACTGGGTATACATCCAAAGGAAAATAAGTTGTTCTAACAAAAAGACACATGCCCTGGCATGCTCTTCAGCACTACTGACAACAGGAGAGACACAGAATCAACCTAGGTGCCCATCAGTGGTGGACTGGATAAAGAATATGTGGTACATATATACCATGGAATACCACACATTCATAAAAAAATGAAATCATGTCCTTTGCAGCATCATGGATGCAGCTGGAAGTCATTATCCTAAGCAAATTAATGCAGGAACAGAAAACCAAATACTGTATGTTCTCACTTATAAGTGTAAGCTAAACAGTGGATGCTCATGGACATCAAGTTGGCAATAATGGATATTGGGGAGTTCTAGAGGGGGCACAGCAGAAGGTGACACAGGTTGGAAAACTAACTATTGGGTCCTGTGCTCAGTACCTGGGTGATGGGATCAATCATACCCCAAACCTCAGTATCACACAATATACCCAAGTAATAAACCTGCACGTGTACTTCCAAATCTAAAATAAAAGTTGAAATTATACCAAAAAACTAAGCTCAAAAAGAAAAAATGTCTTTGCCCATTAAAAAACAAATAATAAAAATACAAGAATCATCCTATATCAGAAATCTATATTAATGTAATGTATCATATTCACAGATTAAAGTAGACATACCTCGCAATTATGTCAATTAACACAGAGAAAGCATTCACTACAATTCAGCCTACAACTGTGACTTTAAACATTAATAAAAACTAGGACGCTTCTTTAACTCAACAAAGGGAATCTACCAAAATACCTACCAGGAACATCATATTAATGATGTAATATCGATAGCATTTTCTTTAAAGACTGGAATTAAACAAAAATGCCCTGTGTTCACTGCTTCCATTTAACAATGTACTGCACAGCCTAGCCAGTGCAGTAAGTCAGTGTAGTAAGTAAATCTATAGAATAACTTGTTAATCTAACGAGAGAGTTTAGGAAGATTTCTAGATGCAGGCTCAACATAAACAAAAATTAATAGCTAAATCAAGGATTCAGGTTGAAATCTTTACAGTAATTACTAAAAAATAGAAAAGGAATATGTAACTTCCAAGGTAATGGTAGAGAGTGAGAAGCAAAGAATTATTAAAATTCAATCAAATCAAAACACAACGTCAGTAAGAATATAGAAGAGTTAAATAAATTAACAAATGGATGTACACAGAACCATTGTTCTCAACAATGCATAATATGTGTTCTTTTCAATTGTACAGAAAACATTTAACAATATCGACCAAATTCTGGGCCATAAACCAAGTCTACACAAATTTCAAAGAAAAAAAACCCACACAGTATGTTCTGTGTCCACAACACAATACAACCAGAAATAAAAAACTTTTTTTTTCTTTTTTCAGATGGTGTTTCGCTCTTGTTGCCCAGGCTGGAGTGCAATGGCATGATCTCAGCTCACCGCAACCTCTGCCTCCCGGGTTCAAGTGATTCTCTTGCTTCAGCCTCCTGAGTAGCTGTGATCACAGGCATGTGCCACCACACCTGGCTAATTTTTGTATTTTTAGTAGAGACGAGGTTTCTCCATGTTGGTCAGGCT
>NW_012118522.1:1918154-1919454 GCF_000951035.1 Colobus angolensis palliatus
TGCCACCACACCTGGCTAATTTTTGTATTTTTAGTAGAGACGAGGTTTCTCCATGTTGGTCAGGCTGGTCTCGAACTCCTGACCTCAGGTGAACCACCTCCTCGGCCTCCCAAATTGCTGGGATTGCAGACATGAGCCACTGTGCCTGGCCTCAGAAATAAAAACTTATAGATAAATACAAAAGTCTCCTATGTTTGGAAATAAGGAAGTATACTTCTACATACCTCATGGGTCAAAAACAAAAACAAAACAAAACACCAAGCACAGTGAAAATTGGAAAATAATTTGAACCCAGTAAAATGAAAATATTACATATGAAAATTTGTGGGATGAAGCTAAAGCAATTCTTAGAAGAAAATGTGTAGCCGTAAATGCTAAATGGAAAACAGAGTGGTCGACACTCTAAGAATTATTCATCTCAAGAAGTCAGGAAAAGAACAAATTAACCCAAGGAATACAGAAGAAAATACTAATATAATACTAATTGATGAAATAAAAAATAAATAATAGAGACCATCAGTAAGGCCAAAAATTTGTTATTTTTAAAAGACTAGTAAAATTGGTAATTCCCTGGTGAGACTAATCAAAAGAAAAAAGGGGAGAAGGCACCAAGAAAGTAATGCAAGGAATAAAAAGGGAATGCCTCTGTAGACATTAAAATGGTAAAATGATATTGTGAACAATTTGATGTTAAGACATTTCAAAGTTAGATTAAATGGACAAATGCTGGGAAAACTATAACCTATGAAAACGGGCTAAGGAAATAAAATTATAAAAAATTCTATATATGAAACTGAGCCATAATTTAAAAACTTCTCCCCAGAGAAAACTCTAGACCAATGTAGCTTCACTGGTGAATTTCACTGTACACTTAAGAAGAAAAAAAATTAGCACGCATAAATTCATCGAGGGAATAAAAAAAGAGAAAATGAAATCGAACTCATTTTATGAAGCCAAGATTTGAAAAAACTATGAGAAAGGAAAATTATAACCAATCACACTGATGACATGAATTTGAAAATCCTAAACAAAATATTAACAAATAGAATCCAGGAATTTAATAATAAAATATTTTAATAATTAATACCATAGTATAGCACAACTCAATTCTATTTATTCCAGAAATATGTTGGTGTATCACTTAATCATGTAATTAACCACATTTATTTATAAGATAAAGGGGAAAAATCACCATCTCAAAGATTCAGAAAAATCTGGAAAAATTCAACATCCATTCATGATTAAAAAAAAAAAAACTCTCAGCAAACTAAACACATTGTCTTTTCTTTTTCTTTTTTTT
>NW_012118522.1:1919504-1922254 GCF_000951035.1 Colobus angolensis palliatus
CGGGTTCACGCCATTCTCCTGGCTCAGCTTCCCAAGTAGCTGGGACCACAGGTGCCCGCCACCACGCCCGGCTAATTTTTTGTATTTTCAGTAGAGACGGGGATTCACCGTGTTAGCTAGGATGGTCTGGATCTCCTGACCTCGTGATCCGACCGCCTCAGCCTCCCAAAGTGCTGGGGTTACAGGCGTGAGCCACCGTGCCTGGCCTGAGGAATTGCTTAATCTGATAAATGGTAGCTAAGACACACACACACACACACACACACACAGCTCCTAAAGCAATTAGACACTGAAAGCTTTTCCTTTGAGAATAGAAGTGTACATTGATGGCTGCTATTGCCACTTCTAATTCTACACTGTACTGAAGGTTCTAGCCAGTGCTAGGGGAGAAAAATGACTGAAAAGGAAAAAATACAATTTATTATTTTCACATGATATAATCGTGTACTATAAAATCCAAAAGAATCTATAGATAATTTAGTAGAACTAATAAGTGAGTTTAGGCTAGGAACAGTGGCTCAGGCCTGTAATCCTAGCATTTTGGGAGGCTGAGGCTGAGGCTGGCAGATCACTTGAGCCCAGGAGTTTGAGACCAACCTCGGCAACATGGCAAAACCCCATCTCTACAAAAAAATAAAAAACTTAGCTGGGCATGGTGGTACCTGCCTGCAGTCCCAGCTACTTGGGAGGCTGATGTGGGAGGATTCCCTGAGCCCAGGGAGGTTGAAGCTGCAGTGAGCCATGATCGCATTACTGCACTCCAGCCTGGGTGACAGAATGAGACCCTATCTCAAAAAAATAAAAAGTGAGTTTAGTCAAGTTGCGAATTACAAGATTGATAAATAAAATGAACTGCATTTAAATCAACATTTAGAAAATAAACATTTCAAAGGGATATCATTTCAATAACCACAAAATATCAAATATGTAGGAATAAATCTCATCAAAAATGTGCAAGCTTTCTACACAGAAAATGAGAAAACATTGTAAAGAGAAATGGAAGGAGACCTAACTGAATGAGAGAATATCTCTTTTCATGGGTTGGATGAGTCAATATTGTAAAGATTCAATTCTCCCCAATCTATAGATTCAACGCAATTCCAAAAATATTTCTATCAGGTGTGTGTATTTAACTAGTTGATTCCCAAATTTATATGGAAATGTAGATGGCCTAAAATACACAAACAATTCTGAAGAAAAAGAAAAAGATGATTGTACTCACTTGACTGGAAATAAGGACTTACTAGAAAGCTACAGTAAGATGGTTGTGCTATTGGCACACAGATGCAAAATCAATGAACAGAATAGAAAGATCAGAAACAGACTCATGTTCTGCAGGGTAGTAAAGTAATGAAAATCTTCTCAACCAGTGTGCTGGAATAATTGGATAGCCATATATGAAAAAAGATGAAACCTAACCCCTTCCTCACACCATACTTATAAATCAATTTTAAAAGGAATGAACCTTCTAGGAGAAAACATAGTAGTAGAATGTCTTTAAACTCAAGGAAAATTTTCTTAATCAGGACACAAAAACACAAACTTTATAAAAGGAAAGCATAATACCTATGACGTTAATACAGCTAAGAACTTCTGTTAACCAAAAGATACTCCTAAGAGAGAGAAAAGGCAAATCACAGAGCAGAAAACGTTTCTTGAAATACATATATGACCAATAACAGAATGGAAATCAGAATATATAAAAAACTGCAAATCAAGAGAAAAAACACAAATAATCCAGGAGAAAAATGGGTAAGAAAATTTAATAGTTACTTTACAAAAAAGGATATCCAAATATTTAATAACCTTAAGAAAACTTCCTCAATCTTATTAGTAATTACAGAAATGTAAATGAACACCACCATAATATGCCATCACACAAACACCCAAAGGCTAAAAATAAAAATACTCAGAATTGCAAGTATTGGGGAAGATATGGAATGTTTTGAGTGTACAATACCAGTGGAGTGAAAATTGGTACAACTGTTTTAGAAACAGGTGACATTATCAAATAAAGTTCAAGATTAATTACCCTAAGACAGAACCATTTCAGTCTGAGGTATATACCCAACAAAAATATGGTCACATATGCAAAAAGAAACGTGCATTTTTAAAAGCAGCATTATTGGGCCAGGTGCCGTGGCTTACCCCTGTAATACCCCCGTAAGCTCTTTGGGAGGCCATGGTAGGCAGATCACTTGAGGTCAGGAGTTCGAGACCAGCCTGGCCAACATGGTGAAAGCCTGTCTCCACTAAAAATACAAAACAGCCAGGCATGGTGGCAGGTGCCTGTAATCCCAGCTACTCCAGAGGCTGAGGGAAAAGAATTGCTTGAACCTGGGAGGCTGAGGTTGCAGTGCGCCAAGATCGTACCACTGCACTCCACCCTGAGTGACAGAGTGAGACTCTGTCCAAAAAAAAAAGCAGCATTATTTATCATAGTAAAAATTGGAAAAAACCCAAATGTAAAAGAAAAAAAAAAAAGAGATTCCATTTGCAGTCACAATTTGTGTAGGAATGAATTTTTGAAAATATATGCAAAGACATGATGAAGAAAATATAAAATATTATTAAAGAATGAACAAGATCAATCACATGTATAACTTAATATCATAAAGTTGTCAGTTCTCTCAAGTTAATCTATAAATTCAATGTAGTTCCGGCCGGGCGCGGTGGCTCAAGCCTGTAATCCCAGCACTTTGGGAGGCCGAGACGGGTGGATCACGAGGTCAGGAGATCGAGACCATCCT
>NW_012118522.1:1923278-1925865 GCF_000951035.1 Colobus angolensis palliatus
TTCTTAATTTAACTATGGTATTGTAAATTGCCAGTTTATACCGAGTAGTCAAACCTGTAGAGCTAAACACTGAACCTGTACATTAACTAATGGGCTTGAAACTAGTTCTCAATAAGACTAAAACTTCATTTTACTGAATCATATAAGTCAGTTTACAGTGTTATGTTTTCCTGGAATTTGATATAAAAATGGTTTTACGGCCCTCTAAGAATGTAATTCTTCATGTTTGTCAAAAATTGTGAAATATCCTTACATGATTATTCAAAGCCTAAACCTGAATGAAAGAAAATCTAACTGAACTTAACTTGTTTGGTTTTACAAGTGGCTTTTCCCCCCATTTTAACCCCACCAATATAAACTTCTTTGTATCATTACACTAGAAAAAGTCCAGTATAATTTTTGAAATAGCATCTCTGTGTTGGTTCCCTTAATCTAAAAGATTCTCACCAAGTTTAAGAACAACCTTAAATAAAAACAGATATATAGACCAATGGAACAGAATAGAAAGCCCAGAGTAAATCCACCCATTTTTCAGCTGATCTTCGACAAAGGTGCCAAGAATCCACGATGAGGAAAGGGCAGTCTCTTCAACAAACAATACTGGGGAAACTGGATATCCACTTGCTGAAGAATGAAATTGCACCTTATCTCACCCAGTATACAAAAATCAACTCAAAGTAAAGACTTAACTGTGAAACTTGAAATTGGAAAACCACTAGAAGAAAACATAGGGGGAAAGCTTCTCGACATAGGTCTGGGCCAAAATTTTTTGGATATGACTGAAAAGCATAGGCAAAAAAAGAAAAAATAGACAAATGACATTGTATCAAACTGAAAAGCTTTTGCACAGCAAAAGAAACAATTATAAAGAGACAACCTACAGAATGGGAGAAAATACCTGCAAAGTATATATTCAAGAACAGGGTAATATTTTTTTTTTTTTAAAAGGAACTCAAACAACACAATAGCAAGAGAACATGTTACTTGCCTAAAAAATGGGCAAAGAACCTGAAAAGATATTTCTCAAAAGAAGACATATGAATGGCCTGGAGGTATATGAAAAAATGCTCAACATCATTAATCATCAGGAAAGGCAAATTAAAACCACAAAGAGATATCCTCATACCTGTTAGGATGGTGATTAATAAAAAGACAAAAGAAGAGTTGGTGAGGATGTAGAGAAAAGAGAACCCTCTTGTACACTGTTGGTGTGGGTGTAAATTAGTAGTTATTATGGAAAACAGCATGGGGATTCCTCAAAAAACTAAAAATAGAACTACCATATGATTTGGAGATTCCACTTCTGGGTATATATGAAAAGGAAATGAAATCTGCACGCCCATGTTCACTGCAGCCTTATTCATAATAGCCAAGCTATGGAGTCAATCTAAATGTCTGGATGAACGGATAAAGAATATCTGCTATACATAAATAAGAACATACTCTTCAACCTTAGAGGATATCCTATCACTTGAGATAATAAGGATGAAACTGGAGACCGTTATGTTAAGCCAGGCATAGAAAGACAAATATTGGATGTCTAACTTATTTGTGGACTCTAAAAAAGTCAAATTCGTAGAAGCAGAGAGTAGAATGGTGGTTACCAGGGGCTGGGGAGAACAAAAAGGAGGGATTGTGGAGATGTTAGTTAAAGGATGCAAAATTTCAGTTAGACAGGAAGAACAAGTTCAGGGAATTTATTGTACAACATGGTGACCATAGTTAATAATAATATAGACTTGAAAATTACTGAGAGAATGCAATTTAAATGTTCTCACCACAAAAAAGTAAGAAGTATGTGGAGTATTGCATATGTTAATTAGGTTGATTTAGCCATTTTACAATGTTTACATATATCAAAACATCATGTTGTACGCCATAAATATACTTTTTGTTAATTTAAAAATAAAAATAGCAGCCTTAAATAAAAGTACTCTGACACTCCAAAATTAAAGACTTTGTATTTTCAGAGATATAAACTAGCAAACAAAAAATAAAGACATCCAAACAGTAGAAAAACAAGGGAAAATATGCTCAACCCTCCTTAGTTCTTTTTTCCTTCCCTTCCTTATCCTCTCCCTATCTCCTACTCTTGCTCCTCTCCTCTTTCCTTTCTCCTTCCCTTCTTTCAGTCTTAGAGCTAATATTTTTAAATGCTAACAATTACTAATACTTAATAGCAACACATATCTTGTTCTTGTGCTTTACATGTATTTACATGTCTTTAGAACGGGAAGAATACAAAGGAAAACGTTATTACCTCTGCCTCCTTTACAGTGAATCACTATGATGTTTTCAGGATCTTGAGCCAGCCACTCCTCTGCTTCCTTGGAGAACGCTACCATCTCCCTGATTTCAAGTTTAGGATTTTTAGTTGAATTAAAATATTTTCAAAAAATCAAGCCCAATATATTTAGCCCCCTTCTGATAGTCAACGTAGCATAAAACTTACCATAGAGTGGGGACATTATGATCATCAATCATGATTCTACTGACCCTATTATGGAAGTGCTTAGGATCATAAGCTCTTTCACCTAAAATAAATAACATGTATGTCATATCTCTCTATACAATAACACAGTAAATG
>NW_012118522.1:1926777-1928191 GCF_000951035.1 Colobus angolensis palliatus
GTGTGTGTGTGTGTGTGTGTGTGTGTGTGTGTGTGTATGTATAACCTTTCCAATGAAAAACAAATAGTAGCTATTATTTGAAATATAGTTAATATAACTATACGAATCCAACAATATTTTCAGGAAATATATCTTTCTGAAACACACACACATACACACACATATGTATATATCTCTGTGTAACAACAAAAATGACACAAAATTTCAAAAACTGATTAGTATTTGAACAATGTTTACTGGCTTAATATTGAGGAAATATTGAGCCTCAGAACAATGTTTACTAGCTTAATATTGAGGAAAAATAAAATTAAGGCATCGAAGTCATCCATTTATTAAATTGGTTATCTATGTTAGGAGGAAATAATAAGTCAAAAGATGAACACCCTGAATCTGCATAGTGGCAGAGGGGAAGGATAAAACATTTCACATACTTCAGAATTCATGAATTTTCTTACATAAAATCCATATAGGTTTAGAAATTACATATTAAAAACTACAACTATCTATGAGAAACTTAAGTGAATTTTAATCAATTCTTTGGATGAGGAAGAACTAAAAGTGTTGAATCAATGGAAGATCAATAGCCTTGGGTTTGACTTCATAAAATTCTGAAATTTCTGTTTAAAAATGCTATAATGAACAATAGGGGAAAATATTTTTTTCAGAAAAATGGACTGTTGGGGACTATATCTAGGATAATAAATTAATAATTCATTAACAACAACTTAAATATTACTCCCTCCCCTTATAGATAAATTGGCCAAGGACATAAACAATCCATAAAAGAGAAAATCAAACTGATTAACAACCTACATAAAGATTCAGTGTCGCCAATAACGAAGTCAAAACAACAGTGACACGACCTTTGCACCCATGAAATTAGCCCTTTCTCTTTTAATGAGAAAATCCAATGCTGGCAAAATAAGACATGACATTAAAAATTTTGATTTATTGTTGATACAATAATACAATTGCTCTTGGATTTGGCAATATATATTAAGAACCCTAAAAATACTCATTCTCTTCAACTAGGTAAGTTCACTCCTAACAATCTGTACAGAAAAAGCCTTATGCTCAAATATATTTGTTGCTGTATTATTGATAATAGTGACACTTAAATGTCCAACATTAGAGGTTAATCATAGCACAAATGAAATATCATGCAACCATTAGAATACTGTCCTGTTCTTCATTCTCTCAACCAGCAAATATCTCAATGCATTAGTAGTAATTTATGTGCAGTCTTCTTTAGTATACATATATAGAAAAACAGCTGGCCGGGTGTAGTGGCTCATACCTGTAATCCCAGCACTTTGGGAGGCTGAGGTTGGTGGATCATGAGGTCAGGAGTTCAAGACCAGTCTGGCCAAGATAGTGAAACCCAGTCTCTACTAAAAATACAAAAATTAGCCAG
>NW_012118522.1:1928697-1929000 GCF_000951035.1 Colobus angolensis palliatus
CTGATCTAAGTAGTTTACTGAAGGCTCCAAATACCTCTTATTCAAAGGTGAAAAGGGACATAAAGAATCTAGAGAAAAGGTGAACTCTGCCAAGAATCTACATTTTTCTGGTCACAAGCTGTCACCAGATGGATAGTTTCTGTTTTCAACCAGAATAAAGAGCATTCAATTCTACCAAGAACAGAAATTAAAAGATGGTTAAGAAGATTGTAGGAATGTAGGTAATTGTATATCTGATTTTTCTCAACAGCTCAGCCTTTGCATGGGCTTACTAAGTTTAAAATTTCTTTTTTTTTATTTTTT
>NW_012118522.1:1929990-1934718 GCF_000951035.1 Colobus angolensis palliatus
AACTCTTCTCTCTGCCTATCTTAGTACATTCCTTGATTTGGAGGCAAAGGTACACCCTCTGTACCTGCATGAAGTGGTAGCAGTGGCCAAACTTGTTGATGCTTCCACCACAGTGCTTGTGTGTCCACTGACTCTATGGGTCCCACATCTCTAAAGTTTCTGCTACTTCAAGGCAGCATCTGACATTTCTCCACTAGTAAATTTACCACTTATGAAATTGTAAGGTCTGCTTTGCATATTCAATATTGTTCGAAATGTAACTCTGCAAATTTATTCTCTTTTAAGAATAAAGAGGAATCGCATGACTGTTTAGTATCCTCTCAGGAGTTAAGTATACCCAGATTTGAATCATGTACCTTTTAGTCAGCCTTGATTTAATATACATTGTGGATGGTTCTCAAAAATGACAAAGGCATTCCAAGCACAGGATATGCTGTTGTCATTGAACATGCAATGACTGAAGTGTTCCATGGCCTAATTCTCGGCCTGTCCAGGTAGCTGAACTAGTAGCTTAGATTTGGGGCTGCGCTCTGGCAAGATGAAAGACTAAATATTAATATGGACAGTAGATTTACTTTCTGGGTGGCTCATGATTTGTGACGTTTATTGAAACACATGATTTATTACCTCCTTTTTGAATACTCTGATTAAAAATGGTAAAGGAATCAATGACTTATTAGTACTTTGTCAATGCCCTAAGGAGATAACAGTTTACTAACAGATAGAAACCAATAGTCTAGCGATCACCCCACAAGGAAATAGTAATGTCTTTGTTTTGATTTACATGCTAAAAGTTTTTGGCTTTTTAAAAACACCCCAGCTAATATTAAGTGTTGCCAAATTGATATTAGGCACCACCAAAACTACTAAAAGAAAATTGACTCAATTTAGACATGCCATAATTAACTCACAGTTATTAGCTTAACCTGCTTTAAAAAACAATATTAGCAATCAAGAGATGTTTTACCCATAAAGATGGAATTTGGGGATGGCTGCCCTCAAGTGGCATGGCCCATCCAATGGACCCTGGTCACGTTACTCCATGACTGTTCCCATTATGGGAGAGGAAAAGTAATTCCACCTCAAATAAATAGTTTGAAACAATCTTCAAAATTGGCCAAGGGAGTGGTAGAGTCATGTCTTAGCTGAGAATAGCATAACCTGGGTGAGATGTGGGTCAGATCCTTCTCTTCAAGGTCTTTGGGTATTACAAATGCATTTTTATACAACTGCTGAAGCCTTGCGTTTCTGACTATATAGTAGTTATTTCTTGTAAACTATCTGCATGTACAAAAATGCTTCCCTGCCTGAGAATAAGGTAGAATGATTCCATCAGTGGTCCCAATTCTTCATCTTTTCCTGAATCCCAGCCTTCACATTTCACCTTGTAGTGCCCTTTCACTCTAAATTTTGGTTCTATTATGTGAGTTGACTTGGTCAATGGGATGTCACAAAGGAGAGGCCTGCAAAAGCACTTGTAAGATTCCACTCTAACTCTTTCCTTTTGCCATTACCCTGAAACATATCCATCATATTCTTCCTGATGGAGGATGAAGATGAGTTCAGCAGATAGGAGTTATCCAAGACACCAAAGCTAAGGTAATTGTAGACCAGGAGATAAAGACATTTCAAGGAAAGAAAGTTTCATATCACTCATGCACATAGATGAAAAGTTCTAAATAAAATATTAGCAAACAGAATCTAGTGATATATAAAAAAGACAGTACATTAAGACCAAAGGGAGTTTATTCCAAAAATAAAAAAGGTTGGTTTAACATTTGAAAATCTCAGTAAGGGAAAAACACAAACACATTTTGATTACCTTGATAGTTCCAGAAAAAATATAGAATCTACTCAACACCAATTCATGATTCAAAACTTTCAGCAAACTAGAAATAAAATGGATTGTCTTACTCTGGTAAAGAATGACTACAAAAGCCTATAGCAAACATCATTTCAAATAGCGAGGTAGAAAATTCCTTCCACCTGAGTTTGGGAATAAGGCAAAGCTGCCTCCTCTTACCATTTCTATTCAATATTACAGTGAAAGTCTTAGATAATTCAATAGGAAAGAAAAAAGTAAAAAAACTGGGAAGAAAGTAGTAACTTTATGATTGTATACATAAAATCCCAGGGAATCTACACATTAATTATTAAAATGAATGTGTGAATTTATGAGGGATGCTAGATATAAAGTTAATATACAAGGCCAAGTGTGGTGGCTCACATCTGTAATTCCAGCACTTTGGGAGGCTGAGGTGGGAGGATTGCTTGAAACCAGGAGTTCGAGATCAGCCTGGGCCAGTGAGACCAGTAAGACTCCCTGTCTACAAAAATTAATTTAAAAAAAATTAGCCAAGTGTGGTGGTGCCTGCTTTTAGTCCCAGCTACACGGGAGACTGAGGTGGGTGAATTGCATGAGCCCAGATGCCACTGCACTCCAGCCTGTGGTGGCAGAGCAAGGTCCTGTCTTAAACAAATAAATAGAAAAACATTCCATGCTCATGGATAGGAAGAATCAACATTGTGAAAATGGCCATACTGCCCAAAGTAATTCATAGATTCAATACCAATCCCATCAAGCTACCATTGACTTTTGTCACAGAACTAGAAAAAACTACTTTAAATTTCATATGGAACCAAAAAAGAGCTCATATAGCCAAGACAATGCTAAGCAAAAAGAACAAAGCTGGAGGCATCACACTGCCTGACTTCAAACTACACTAAAAGGCTACAGTAACCAAAACAGCATGGTACTAGTGCCAAAACAGATATATAGACCAATGGAACAGAACAGAGACCTCAGAAATAACACTACACATCTACAACCATCTGATCTTCAACAAACCTGACAAAAACAAACAATGGGGAAAGGATTCCCTATTTAATCAGTGGTGCTGGGGAAATTAGCCATATGCAGAAAACAGAAACTGGACCACTTCCTTACACCTTATGCAAAAATTAACACAAGATGGATTAAAGACTTAAACATAAAACCTAAAACTATAAAAACCCTAGAAGAAAACCTGGGCAATACCATTAAGGACACAGGCATGGGCAAAGACTTCATGACTAAAACACCAAAAGCAACTGCAACAACAGCCAAAATTGACAAATGTGATCTAATTAAACTAAAGAGCTTCTGCTCAGCAAAAGAAACTATCATCAGAGTGAACAGGCAACCTACAGAATGGAAGAAAAGTTTTGCAATCTACTCATCTGACAAAGGGCTAATATCCAAAATCTACAAAGAACTTAAATTTACAAGAAGAAAACAACCCCATCAAAAAGTGGGTGAAGGACATGAACAGACACTTCTCAAAAGAAGACATTTATGCGGCCAACAAACATACAAAAAAGGCTCACCATCACTGGTCATTAGAGAAATGCAAATCAAAACCACAGTGAGATACCATCTCACGCCAGTTAGAATGGCGACCATTAAAAAGTCTGCAGACAACAGATGCTGGAGAGGATGTGGAGAAATAGGAACACTTTTACACTGTTGGCTGGAGTGTAAATTAGTTTAACCATTGTGGAAGACAGTGTGGCGATTCCTCAAGGATCTAGAACCAGAAATACCACTTGACCCAGCAATCTCATTACTGGGTATATACCCAAAGGATTATAAATCATTCTACTATAAAGACACATTGTACACATTTGTTTATTGTAGCACTATTTACAATAGCAAAGCCTTGGAACCAACCCAAATGCCCATCAATGATAGACTGGATAAAGAAAATGTGGCACAAAGACACACCATGGAATACTGTGCAGCCATAAAAAGGAATGAGTTCATGCCCTTTGCAGGGACATGGATGAAGCTGGAAACCATCATCCTCAGCAAACTAACACAGGAACAGAAAACCAGATACTGCATGTTCTCACTCAGAAGTGGGAGCTGAATAATGAGAATGGACACAGGGAGGGGAAAAGGGCCTGTTGGGGGTTGGGGGAAAGGGGAAAGAGAGCATTAGGACAAATACCTAATGCATGCAGAACTTAAAACCTAGACGATGGGTTGATAGCTGCCACAAACCACCATGGCACATGTATACCTATGTAACAAACTTGCACGTTCAGCACATGTATCCCAGAACTTAAAATTTAAAAAGTCAATATACAAAAATTAAGTGTGTTCCTATATACCAATAGCAAATAATTAGAAAATGAAGATATTCAAATATCATTTAAAACAGCATAAAAACTTATCAAATGCCTAGAAGTAAAACTAACAAAAGATGTGTAGGCTGGACGCGTTGGCTCATGCCTGTAATCCCAGCACTTTGGGAGGCCAAGGCGGGCAGATCACGAGGTCAGGAGATCGAGACCATCCTGGCTAACACGTGAAACCCTGTCTCTACTTAAAATACAAAAAAAAAAAAAAAAGAAAGAAAGAAAGAAAAAAAAGTGAGCCGGGTGTGGTGGCGGGCTCCTGTGGTCCCAGCTACTTGGGAGGCTGAGGCAAGAGAATCCTGCGAACCCGGGAGGCGGAGCTTGCAGTAAGTGGACATCGCGCCACTGCACTCCGGCCTGGGCAACAGAGCGAGACTCCATCTTAAAAAAAATATGTGTAAAACCTGTACACTGCAAACATTGCAAAAAGAAGTCAAAGAAGACATAAGTAGAGAGATATATTATGTTCATAAGTTGGAAATCTCAATATTTTTAGACGTCAATTATCCCCAAATTAAGCAATGTAGTCAATGCCCAAGTCAAAATACT
>NW_012118522.1:1938998-1947166 GCF_000951035.1 Colobus angolensis palliatus
TTCTTTGTTGATTTTCTGTCTAGATGATCTGTCTAGTGCTATGAGTGAGGTGTTACGGGGTATTAAAGACCCCAACTGTTACTGGATTGGAGTCTGTCTTTCCCTTTAGATCTAATATTTGCCTTGTTTATCTGAGCGCTCTAGTGTTGGGTACATATATATCTGCAATTATCATATCCCATTGCTAAGTTGATCCTTTCATCATTATAAAATGTCTATCTTTGTCTCCTCATACAGTTTGACTTAAAGTCTGTTTTATCTCATATAAGTATGGCTACTCCTGCTCACTTTTGGTTTCTGTTTGCCTGGAATATCTTTTTCTGTCCCTTCATTTTCAGTCTGTGTGTACCTTTACAGGTGAAATTAGTTTCTTGTAGGCAGTATGTAGTTGGGTTTTTTGTTTGTTTGTTTTATCTTGGCAACCAACTGTATATCTTTTAATTGAGAATTTGATCTGTTTACTTTCAAGGTTACTATTAATAGATGAGGGTTTATCCTGTCATTTTATTCTTTTTTTTTTTTTTTTGGTTGTTTTTTATATCCTGTGTTCTTTTCTTCCCCTATTTTTTTTTTAATCTTTGTGGGTTGGTGGTTTTCTGTAGTGATAAAGTTTGATTTCTTTCTCTTTCTTATGTATCTGCTCTACCAGTGAGTTTCATAGTTTTGTGTTTCTCATGATGGTAATCATCCTCTTGTTTCCATTTGTAGAACCTCCCTTAAGCATTTCTTGTAAGGCCAGTCTAGTGGTGATGAATTCTCTCAGGTTTTGCTTGCCTAGGAAATACTTTATTTCTCCCTCATTTCTAGAGGATAGCTCTGCTGGGTATAGTATTCTTAGTTTATAGTTTGTTTTTGTTTTTTTTTCCTTTCAGTACATTGATTATATCATCCCATTATCTACTGATCTGTAAAGTTTCCACTGGGAAATCCACTATTTACCTAAAGGAGTTTCCCTTACATGTGACTTGATGCTTTTTTCTTGCTGTTTTTAGTATTTCCTTTTTTTTTTGGACAGTCTCACTCTGTTACCCAGGTTGGAGTGCAATGGTGTGATCTCAGCTCACTGCAACCTCCATCTCCTGGGTTTAAGCATTTCTCATGATTCAGCCTCCCAAGTAGCTAGAACTACACATGCATGCCACTACACCTAGCTAAGTATTTTTGTATTATTAGTAGAGACGGGGTTTCTTTAAGTTGGCCAGGCTCGTCTTGAACCCCTGGCTTTGTGATCCACCCACTTCAGCCTCCCAAAGTCCTGGGATTACAGGTGCGAGCCACTGCACCTGACCAATATTCCGTCTTTTTGACCTTTGAAAGTTTGACTGTTATACAACTCAGAGAAGACCATTTTGGGGTTGATTCTATTTGAGAATCTTTGAGCTTCCTAGATTTCAGCCATATCTCTCCCATGTCTGTTTTTAAAGCTCTTGATTATATATATATATATAATTTTTTTTTGAGACAGGGTCCCTCCCTGTCTACCAGGTTGGAGTGCAGTGGCATGATCTCAGCTCACTGCAACCTCCACCTCCTGGGTTCAAGTGATTCTTGTGCCTCAGCCTCCCGAGTAACTGGGATTATAGGCATGCACCAACACACCTGACTAAATTTTGTATTTTTTAAGAAATGGGATTTTGCCATGTTAATCACTCTTGTCTTGAACTCCTGGCCTCAAGTGATCCACCTGCCTTGACCTCCCAAATTGCTGGGATAACAGGAGTGATCCACTGCATCTGGTCTCTTGATTATTTTTTATTTTATTCCTTAAATTCTTCAGCTCCAAGATCTCTGTTTGGTTTTTAATGACATCTATATCTTTGTTGAATTTCTCATAAGACCGTAAATTGTTTTTCTAATTTCATCGATTTGTCCATCTGTATTCTCTTGTACCTCATAAAGTTTCCTTAAGATAATTATTTCAAATTGCTTCTTAGCCATTTGATATACTCTTAACATTTAGGGTCTGTTAATGGGGAATTATTGTGTTTCTTTGGAGGTATAATGTTTCCTTGCTTTTTATGTTTCTTGTGGTCCTAAATTGATTTTTGCACATCTGGGGAAACAGTTGCCTCTTCCAATGTTAGGGAGCTTTCATAGAGAAATATTGTTTCCAACAGTTGTCTCCTAGTGTTCATTTAGTAGGGTGATTTGACTTTGGTTCTAGGTGGCTGCAGTAATATAGTCTTCATGTGACTTCTTTGGCTGTAATCAGCATTTAGAGGTGTCTCTGAGTGCCTCAGAGGCCTAGATGGTGAGTGTTTGTAGAGACAGTGGTATAGCTTTTCTTGGGGTGGGAGCCATCAGTAGGATTAGTTCTAAGGCCCTAGAGGTATGCATGCTAGGTGCAGTGGCTTTGCTAGTGGTAGGGTGGTGCCACCAGCAGGGTGGGCACCAGGCAGGCCAGTCCTCAGGGTCTTAGAAGTGCATGCAGCATATGGCAGCTCTGCCGGTCAAGGGGGTGGGGCTGTTGGCAGCAGTGGGTGCCAGATGGGATGGGCCTTGAGGGGTGCATGGAGCATGCAGTGGCTCTGTCCGCTGAGGGCAGCCAAGTCATTTTAGACTAGCCAGTGCTCAGATGACTCAGTAGCTGCCCACAGATGCGAGAATGAGCTCACTTGAGAGAGGCAATCTTCCCTGTGAGCACAGAATGGAACAGTTAAGCCCATCTCAAATTCACAAACCATAGTATCATGAGCCAGATAAATAGTTGCTGTTATAAGCCAGTAAGTTTGGGAGTGGTTTGTAACCACTGGTACAATTGTAACTGGTATCAATCCATGATGATTGTTTTACTTGAAAGAGTACCTTCTGGAAAGAATATTGACATTTCTGGGTCAATATTAAACTTTTGACTACACAGTCTACATTCACTGAGAAATGAGTATTTTTAAGATAAACACCCTTACCTTAATTGGATTCCGATAGAAGGACTGGCCTCCAGAAGATGGAAACGACATAGCGATAATACGTTCTGGAAGTCAAAATCCTCACTATTACAAACATCATTATAGATTTAAAATAACATACAAAAATAATTTTATATGATCAGACTCCATTTTCACAGAAAAATAAATTTTAAGATTGAGGTTGACAGAAAAGAGCTAATACTCAGGATAATCAAGATAACATGTTAAATTATCCAACACAATGACCATTAAGCTGGCACAGTGTTCATAAGACTCCACTGGTGCAAACCATATGGCATGTACTTATGTTGGCCTCAGTCTGAAGTTCTCCCTGTTCTTGGAATTTATTTCTTAAATACCAAAGAAAATCCAAGAATTGTGGGCACCAGTAATGGTGGGAACTCCCAAAGTGCTTTGTAGCCTTCTGACTCAGAAAACCTGAGATCTACAAAGCTGTGACCTCATTCTCTGGGGTTCTAGGAAGGGAAGCAGTCTCTCTGGGATCCTTGGGATTCAGGATAACTACTAGAACTTAATAAATTGAAACTCAAATGGAGTCAGCTGAAAATCCATTCAAGTTCCTGTGCTGCAATCGAGTAGTCCTGAATTGAGATGACATGGAAATCTTCCTTGCCAGAGTTAAACCACAAATATGTCACACTATCACAGTGGCATAGCATACAGCCTCATGAATAAAGAATACTTTGAATGAATGTGGCTTAGACAAGGCAAAAACAAAATAAAAATATAATTACAAGAAAAAGTGAAGTTAATCTAAGTAAATCAACAGTTAAGTGTCACAAACCAGTAATATAAGTGAGGTCTAGGTCAAATCCATCCCTTTTGTATCGCCTTTTGTTTTCTGAAACCTAAGAGTTTAAAACCATTATTAGTTTGTGAAACATAAATCAACATAAAAATAAAGGACATTATACAGTATAGAAATCAAGCCTTGCCAATGGGTCCCAAAACACAAAATATTTTTCTGAATCATAAGCATGTTTTACCCACTTACCAGCCTTCTTATCAGCTTTGCAAGTTGTCTTTTTAGATGAGCCAGATGAAAAACTCTTATCAGAATGATAAGTCGTAGAAGTCGAAATAAACGTGTCCATCTAAAAATAAATTTAAAAGATCAATTTTTGCTTCAGAAACAGAGAATTTTATGAATATAAATTAAGTTTAGAGCAGCAGTTGTTAACCAGGGACAATTTTCCCTCCTCTCCTCAATCACCTACATGGGGGATATTTGACAGTGTCTTGAGGCACTTTTGGTTTCACAACTGGTGTGTGCGTGTGTGTTCACGTGCGTGTGCGTGCTACTTCCATCTAATGAATAGAAGCCAGGAATTCTGCTAAACATCCTGCAATGAATATAACTGCTCACCACCCTCCTGTGACAATAATGATCTGGCCCAAAATGTTAGTAATGCTGAGATTGAAAAATTCTAGTCTAGAGAAATAGTGAAACAATAGAGTCTTAGAATTTGTAAATTTAATTTTGGGATTTGAAACTAGCATTTTCAATTTTTCCACATCAAAACAAATTGAGGATTCTTGTTCACCTTTGTTACTCCCATCTGTAACAGAGGTTCACTACAGCTGCTAATGCACATCAGGCAGGCAACAGATTGAGATACTTCCCAAGTGTGCTAGCTGGTGTCCCTCCTACCATGAGAAATATCAAAGCAGCGAACTGATGGTCTGGACTAGTGCTTCTCTGGTTTGAGCATGCATAAATCAGAGTCATCTGGAAAAACCTGTTAAGCTACAGATTGCTGGGTCCCAGAGATATTGATTCAGTGGGTTCGGGGTGCGGCCTAAGGTATTTTTCTTGTATTTCTAGCAAGCCCTCAAGTGATGCTGAGGTTTCTAGTCAGAGGACCACACTGGCTGAGGTGATTTTCAAACAACTCCAAAAGTCTATCACTTAACACGCTTAGTTGGTGCCTGAGTTGTAGTCCAGGGAAGCTAGGGGTACAGAAAGAAACCAGGTATTTGACCCATGAACAAGCTTAGGAAGTCACCATCTACATCCCAGTATACATTTGCTCTTCCATTTTCCTCACTGTCACAGTAAAAAGGAAAAAAAAAAAAAAAAGAGAGAGAGTCACCAGGTCCTCACACACCCTTTAGTTTCCTAATCCCCAGCAGTTCTAACTTTGCCTTAGCTTTCTTTGTTTCTACCACAACTATACTGCAAAACTCTACTGTTGTGTTGCTATACATGTCATCTCCTAGTTTTCTGTTCTGTTTTCTATTTTTTAGAACATCATGATTGAGGCTGGGCATGGTGGCTCACGCTTGTAATCCCAGTACTTTAGGAGGCCGAGGTGGGCAGATCACTTGAGGTCACAAGCTCAAGACCAGCCTGACCAACCTGGTGAAACTCGTCTCTACTAAAAATACAAAAATTAGCCAGGTATGGTGGTGCATGCCTGTAATCCCAGCTACTCGGGAGGCTGAGGCAGGAAAATCGCTTTAACCAGGGAGGCAGAAGTTGCAGTGAGTCTGATATCATGCCACTGAACTCCAGCCTGGGCGACAGAGTGAGACTCCATCTCAAAAGAAAAAAAAAAAAAAAAAAAAGGAAAAGAAAATCGTGATTGAAGTCACTCAAATTTTGCATATGCTCAAATAAATTCCCTCTTGGCTGTGGGAAAAACCCAGACAGAACATTATGTGTAAGGGATTTGTAGTTGAAGCACAGAGGGGAATTGTTTTCAATATCAAATTTTTTTATGTATCAGATATTAAACTAGTAAGAATATCACACTTGATCTTAGCCAAAAGGCCAACAAAGGATACAAATGGGAATTTGATGAGAACTTCAAAATGTAGTGAAGTTAAAGTTAATACAAGAGGTAAAGTCCTTCTTTGGCTACTCCATCTTTTTTATTCAATTACTGGTACTTAGTGTGTATACTCTTTGCTGGTCCCTAAATACTACACTCTTTTAGTTTCAACCTATGTGGGAATTTACCTACACATTTCATTTTAAAGCAACATATTTGGTATAAAATGAGGCCATTTGAAGTTGAAAAGATTATATCGAATAAAAGCCACAGAAAATGCAAAAAATAAATGAAAAATTTTAAGAGAGGTGAGTCTTGTATTTCATACCTGGGAACATCCTTAAGAAACTTAACGTCAAAAAAAATGTAAATGACATCAACCAGCAGGATAATCACAGTAATGGCAGTATCTAAAATGTTCAGTAAATCAGAAAAATAATGCTGTCTCCTGTAATATAAAATGGAAAAATATGAGTTCATCTCCCCTGCAAGAAGAGACAGGAATATTTAAAGACCACAAACTATTAACTGATCCCCATTAAGAATTCTAGTTTCATAAATTATTTAAAATGCATGTTCTACAGTAGACTAAGGGAAAAATATAACATTCATGGGAAGTTTTCAAACAATAAACTTATATTCATCATTTGACACATATATATGACTAAAGCACCAATATGGCAATTTAAGTATAGTAAGAGATATAACTAAATGCATATTAACCACGTTTATCATGGATGATGGGGTATCTCTGTCCCCTCAAGCATTTATCATTGTGTTACAAACCATCCAATTACACTCTTTCGATCATTTAAAAATGTACAATTATTATTGACTGTAGTCACCCTGTTGTGCTAGCAAATAGTAGGTGTTATTCATTTTTTTCTATTTTTTCATACCCATTAACCATCCCCACCTCCCCACCCCCAAACTCCTAGTACCATTCGCAGTCTCTGATCTTTCTACTCATGTCTATGAGTTCAACTGTTATCCTTTTTAGAGCCCACAAATAAGTGAGAACATGTGATGTTTGTCTTTCTGTGCCTGCCTTATTTCAGTTAACATAGTGATCTCCAGTTCCATCCATATTGTTGCAAAAGGCAGGATCTCATTAGCTAAATATAGCTAAGTATAGCTAAATAATAACATTAGCTAAGTATAGCTAAATAATACTCTCTTGTGTATATTTACTATTCTCTTCATCCATTCATCTGTTGATGAACACAGGTTGCTTCCAAACCTAAGCTCTCATGAACAGTGCTACAACCAACATGGGAATGCAGATTATCTCCTCTATGTACTGATTTCCTTTCTTGCGGGTATATACCCAGCAGTGGGATGGCTGGATCACATGGTGGCTCTATTTTTAGTTTTTTTAAGGAACCTCCAAACTGTTCCCCATAGTGGTTCTACTAATTTACAGTCCCATGAACAGTGTATGAGGGTTCTCTTGTCTCCACGTTTGCCAGCATTTGTTATTGCCTGACTTTTGGATATAAGCCATCTTAGCCAGGGTGAGATGGTATCTAATTGTAGTTTTCTACACTGTGAATTTCTCTAATGATCAATGTTAAGCACCTCTTCACATGTCTGTTTACCATCTGTATGTTTCCTTTTGAGAAATGTCTATTCAAATCTTATGCTCATTTAAAAAAATCATATTATTAGATTGTTTTTTCCTATAGAGTTGTTTGAACTCCTTATATATTCTGGTTATTTATCCCTTCTCAGATGGGTATTTTGCAAATATTTTCTCCCATTCTGTGGGCTGTCTCTTCACTTTGTTAATTGTTTCCTTTGCTATGAAGAAGCTTTGTAACTTAATGTGATGCCATTTGTCCATTTTTGTTTTGGTTACCTGTGCTTGTGGGATATTGCTCAAGAAATTTTTGTTCAGACCAAAGTCCTGAAGATTCTTCCCGATATTCTCTTGTTATAATTTCATAGTTTTAGGTCTTATCTTTAAGTCTTTAATCCATTTTGATTTGATTTTTGTATATGGTGAGAGGTAGGGGTCTAGTTACATTTTTCTGCATGTGGATATCCAGTTTTCCCAGAACCATTTGTTGAAGAGACTGCCTTTTCCTCAATGTATGTTGTTGGCACATTGATTGAAAATGAGTTCACTATAGGTGTGTGGATTTGTTTCTGGGTTCTCTATACTTTTCCATTGGTCTATGTGTCTATGCCAGTGCCATGCTGTTTTGGTTACTATAGTTCTATAGTATAATTTAAAGTCAAGCAATATGATTCCTCCAGCTTTGTTCTTTTTGCTTAGAATAGCTGTCATTCTGGGTCTTTTGTGGCTCCATATAAATTTTAGGATTGTTTTTTCTGTTTCTGTGAAGAATGTCATTGGTATTTTGATAGGGAGTACATTGAATGCATAAATTGCTTTGGATAGTATGGTCTTTTTAACAATATTGCTTCTTCCAATTCATGAACATGGAATCTCTTTCCATTTTGT
>NW_012118522.1:1950436-1953233 GCF_000951035.1 Colobus angolensis palliatus
TACACCTCGCTTTGTCACCCGGGCTGCAGTGCAATAGCGTGATCTCGGCTCACTGCAATCTCCGCCTCCCAGATTCAAGCGATTCTTCCACCTAGGCCTCCTGAGTAGCTGGGATTACAGGCACCCGCCATCATGCCCGGCTAATTTTTGTATTTTTAATAAAGACGGGGTTTCACCATGTTAGCCAGGCTGGTCTTGAGCTCCTGATCTCAGGTGATCTGCCCGTCTCGACCTCCCAGAGTGCTGGGTTTACAGGCGTGAGCTACTGCACCCGGCCAAGTCTCAGATATATTTAATACGTGGTGTTTTTTATGCATTAAGTCTCTGGTATACTTAATACATGGTGTTTTCTATGTCTCACATACCCAATTGCAAAGGATGATACAATTGAATGAACAATTTTCTTAATCTTGTTGCTGCAAAAAGAAGCAAAAATAAAATTAATCAGATTTCTTCTAATCTATATCATAAATTTAACCAAAAAACAAAGGCCTTTATAAATACAATGTTAAAAGACAATTATTCAGAAGTTATATAACAAAATACTTTTTAACAAAAACTAAAATTTTATCCTTTCTGCTCCCTGAGTACTTTACTTTCCTATCCAGAATATACGTGAATAAGACAGTAAACTTTGGATGTTTAGTAACGTTTCCATTGCATGCAAAGCCCCAACTCCAACTTTATGGCAATACTAAACTTAATCTTGTGGTCACCAACTCAAGGAATATAGCATGAAAACAGAAAAGAGTGGTAGAAGAGAACTGTATTTTAATGCCAGCCTGGGCAAGTCATCAAACTTTGGCCAGATCTCAGTTTCCATAGCAATAAAATAAGGTATTTCAAGGATGAGCATAGGGAGTAAATGATGCTCTTGTCATCTCTTTGAGACTAGCCACCTAGTGAACAGATACACATTAGTGAGAGCTGCATTTGAGGTTGCATATGAACTGCAGAGGTAAGACATTTCAGTAAGATATACTTCAAAGGAGAAACACCCAAAAGACTGGGCTCCTTCCATTAATCCAAGAAAGGAGAACCTGCTTGATGGAGCCTCCAGTAATGCCTCATTTTACCTTATGGCTGAAGACAAGGTAGCTAATGAGGAACAATTTTTTGTCCTTACTGAAGCCTCCTATTTTGGAGGCTCTTTAGGAGGAGAAGCCTCTGACATAGCAGGCATCAGTAGGAAAACCCTTCAGGAAGTTTCTGTCACACTGAAGCCTCCAACACAGGACTCAAATTTCACCGTGAAAGGCATGAATCCTAAAACAATGCTCCCAGTCTGTGCCTAAGACTGGAGAACAAAGAGGACAGATACTGAGGAGAACTGGGGCACTGCCAAAATTGGCCTTTGACATGAACAGACATTTCTCAAAAGAAGACATACATGTGGCCAAGAAGCATATGAAAAATAGCTCAATATCACAGGTTAGAGAAATGCAAATCAAAACCACATGAGATGCCATTTCATACCAGACAATAGTCAGAATGGCTCTTATTAAAGAGTCAAAAAATAACAGATGCTGGCTAGGCTGCAGAGAAAAGGGAACACTTATACAATGTCGGTGGAAGTGTGAATTAGTTCAACCATTGTAAAAAGCAGTATGGCAATACCTCAAAGAGCTAAAAGCAGAACTACTATTTGACTGAGCAATCCCATTACCTAGTATATACCCAGAGGAATAGAAATCATTTTAATGTAAAGACATATGCATATGAATGTTCACTGCAGCACTATTTACAATAGTAAAGACATGGAATCAACACAAGTACCCATCAATGACAGATTGGATAAAGAAAATGTGATACATAAACACCCTGGAATACTATGCAGCCATAAAAAAGAATGAGATCAGCCGGGCATGGTGGCTCACGCCTGTAATCCCAGGACTTTGGAAGGCCGAGGTGGGCAGATCGCGAGGTCAGGAGATAGAGACCACCCTGGCTAACACAGTAAAACCCTGTCTCTACTAAAAATACAAAATAAATTAGCCGGGTGTGGTGGCAGGCACCTGTAGTCCCAGTGACTCGGGAGGCTGAGGCAGGAGAATGGCATGAATGCGGGAGGCAGAGCTTGCAGTGAGCCAAGATTGTGCCACTGCACTCCAGCCTGGGTGACAGAGCGAGACTCTGTCTCAAAAAAAAAAAGGAAAAAAAAAAAGAGAGAGAATGAGATCATGTCTTTTGTGGGAACGTGGATGGAGCTAGAGGCAATTATCCTTAGCAAACTAGTACAGAAAGTGAAAATCAAACACTGAATTTCTCATCTGTAAGTGGTAGCTAAATGATAAGGATGTAAGAACACAAGGAGGGAAACAAACACTGGGGTCTACTGAAGCAGGGAGGGTAGGAGGAGAGAGACAAGCAAAAAAGATCACTATTTGGGTACTGAGCTTAATACCTGGGTGATGAAATAATACGTAAAACAAACCTCCCTGACATGTGTTTACCTATGTAACAAACTTTCACATGTACCTCCAAGCCTATAATAAAAGTTAAAAAAACAAAATTGGCCTTTGACGAATGATGTTAACCTGAGATAAAGGAAATCCCCAATCCTTCTAAACTTCCCCTCCTCCACCTGGACCCACCACCTCTACCCAGGCTTAGAAAGTTAAGGCTGATGTAGACAGAGGATCAACTGGCCAAAAGGGGCGAATTCTTTCCCAAAGTTGCCATTCTCTTACAAGAACCTCTGATCCCACACAGTCTACTGGATCTCTGGGTATCAAGGAAATGTCATCAATCTGAATTCACTTGATAATACCACCATACAGAACCAAGCCTGACAGAT
>NW_012118522.1:1953283-1956976 GCF_000951035.1 Colobus angolensis palliatus
TGGATCACGAGGTCAAGAGATCGAGACCATCCTAGCCGACATGGTGAACCCCAATCTCTACTAAAAATACCAAAAATTAGCTGGGCATGGTGGTGTACACCTGTAGTCCCAGCTATGTGGGAGGCTGAGTCAGAAGAATGGCTTGAACCCAGGAGGTGGAGGTTGCAGTGAGCCAAGATCATGCCAGTGCACTCTAGCCCGGCCACAGAGTCAGACTCCATCTCAGAAAAAAAAAAAGAGAAAAAGATATGAGATACTAAACTTAAAACACTGAAAGTTCCAATATTAATATCAAAGTTGAATTCAAAGCACAAATATTAACTATGACCATGACTTATTTTTTATCAATAGAAGGTGGAAGCTACATGACACTTGTTGCGGGAAGTCAGGGACCCCGAATGGAGGTACCAGCTGAAGCCGCGGCAGAAGAACATAAATTGGGAAGATTTCATGGACATTTATTAGTTCCCCAAATTAGTACTTTTATAATTTCTTATACCTGTCTTTACTGTAATCTCTGAACATAAATTGTGAAGACTTCATGGACACTTATCACTTCCCCAATCAACACTCTTGTATTTTCCTATGCCTGTCTTTAATCTCTTAATCCTGTCATCTTCTTCATAAACTGAGGAGGATGAATGTCGCCTCAGGACCCTGTGATTGTGTCAACTGCACACAAATTGTTTGTAGAGCATGTGTGTTTGAGCAATATGAAATCTGGGCATCTTAAAAAAAGAACAGTATAACAGCAATGTTCAGGGAACAAAAGAGGTAACTTTGAACTGGCCGCTGGTGAGCTAGAGGAAACAGAGCTATATTTCTCCTCTTTCAAAAGCAAATAGGAGAAATATCGCTGAATTCTTTTTCTCAGCAAGGAACACCCCTGAGAAAGAGAATGCACCCTGAAGGTAGCCTTATAGATGGCCCCCTTTAAGGCGTGTGGTCTTTTGTGGTTGAAGCCCAAGGGATGAAATAAGCCCCGGTCTCCTGTAGTGCTCCCAGGCTTATTAGGAGGCGGAAAATTCCCGCCTAATAAATTCTGGTCAGACAGGTTGTCTGCTCTCAAACCCTGTTTCCTGATAAGATGTTATCAACGAAAATGCGCGCCCAAAACTTCATTAGCAATTTTAATTTCACCTCATCCGGTAGTCCTGTCATCCCGCCCTGCCTCCATTTGCTTTGTGATATTTTATCACCTTGTGAAGTATGTGATCTCTGTGACCCACACCCTATTAGTGCACTCCCTCCCCTTTTGAAGATTGCTAATAAAAACTTGCTGGTTTTACGGCTTGGGGAACATCACGGATCCTGCCGACATGTGATGTCTTCCCCGACACCCAGCTTTAAATTTCTCTCTCTTGAACTCTTTCCCTTTATTTCTGAACCCAGCCGAGACACTTAGGAAATAGAAAAGAACCCATGTTAAACATTGCGAGCAGGTTCTCCCGATAGACACTAACAAGATCATTTTTAATGAAACGGGATTTGTATTGAGGGCAGGTGCTATCTCTCCCACAGGACACATTTGTCTCTGGTACAGACTGGCAGTATGGAGATGGCCATGATGCAAAACACTGAAAACACTGTACTGACTCTCTGGTCTTCCTGCTCTCACTCTAGATCACTAAAACAGGGTAAGGACAATACAGGGGGATGATATTTTGATGCTGTGAAAACTATTCGTCACACAGGAGAAAAGTAAATTTCTACACGTTATGCCTTAAGACAAAGTAAATTCAGGGCAGCTATTTTATTTAAATAAAGAAAATAAATTCAAAACAGAAATCTTGGTGAATATATTTAAAATCTTGGAGTAGAGAAGGTCATAGTTAATATTTGTGCTTTGAATTCAACTTTGAATTTTTTTTTCTGAGAATAACATTAAAGGCATAAACCACAAAGAAAAGTACAGGTACATTGGATTATATGAAGATTAAACACTTTTATATAGTGAAAAGCAAGACAACCTAGGAGAAATTACTTATATTACATAAAATAGAAAAAGGATCAACAGATTTAACTTTTCAGTCTGAAGACAGAAAAGCACCCCAATTTTAACTGGGCAAAGGTAGTTTGGAAATGATGAAATAGTAACTGAAAAAAGCATAAATGAAGGTATGTCAAGGAATGTGCATTAGAACAAACATATTTACTAATATCAAAGAAATCAATGATGGCTAGCATTAAGTATTGGAGGGGAGAAACGTACACTTTTGCATCTTGATGTTCAAGCACATATCAATATCAATAGCGTCACAATCATTCCCTTTGACGCAGGATTTCCACTTCTGAGAATTTGTAATAAACAAATAACCAACAATATGCAAAGATTTAGCCTCAAATGTATTCATTTTTTGTAACAGTAAAAACTTGTAAAAAACTTAATTGTTCAGCAACATCTGACTATTAAATGAATTATAACACATCTACACCATGCAGTATTACACAACTATTACAAATAATGTTGTAAGTGCACATGAATATACATTAAAAAGAAAACAGACATGATGCCATTAAGTAATAAGGTTATTTACAAAAGAATATAAGTATGGTCTTGTTTCTGTAAACATAAAAATGTATAGGCTTAAAGAACTTAGAAGTTCATGTATCAAAGTTTAAGAATGACTGAATGTGGGTAGATTTGTTGACTGTATTTTCTGGTTTTCCTTTCATAAACTCTTATGTTATTTTCAGTTTTTGGCACAAAACCTATTTACAGAGCTACAGGGTTTTCAAAGTGTTTTTGCATGTTATTTTAGTTTTATTACTAATTTTTTACAATACAATATCCACTACATAGAAAGCATTATAACCAGTTTACATCTGAATAATCTAAAAGTTAAACAGGTTTAGTGACTTGCTGAGTATCAGGTGAACCAATACATGATGTCAAAGCCAAGCACTGAGTCCAGCTTTTACTATAAATCCAACGTCATCCCCCTGGTATGAAACACCAGTGCTTCTCACAGGGACTACTGCCAGCTCCTCCTATGTCTATGCAATGAGACTTTCTAACTTAAACTTAAAACAAAACAAAAACCTGCTTTATTTCCTTTGGAGTGGGGAAAGAAAAAAGGAAATGCTTGCCTTGCTCAGTCTGTCTAATTTTCCCTCAGCCCTGGGCAGCTCCATTACAGAAAATGTATAGCTAGTATGCAGACACACAGTTTAATTAAGTGGTGCCGTGAATTCTTCATTGATGGCCCATGATAAAAATTTCTAGAAAATGAAAACTCAGGGTAATTTGAAGAACTATTTGTATTTGCCCTCTGTTTCCCATGTAATCTTTGTTTAGACACCAACAGCTTACAACCATGATGAGTTAACTTCCTCTATGGCAGTACTTCCTCTTCAACATTGACACAAGCTGGTGAATGGTTACACAACTGGGCAAGAAAGCAGCAGAAGAAAAATCTCCTGAATATGTCTGCAGTTCAGACACAAGCCAGTTTAAGAATGTATTGTTTCATTACAGTGAGTGCATGGTAAAATGCCTTCAGGTCAGTGCAATAGGAAGTACTCAGTACTCTAGTGAGATTAGAAACAGAGAAGAATAAAATCCCAATGAGCATAAAGAGGTCTTTAGTCAGCAAAACATGTTTGCTTTTGCTATTAATACCATTTGCTCATAGGTGAAATCTACAAAACTGGAATCACACATGATCCAGTAAAAATGAGAAAGGTTCACTA
>NW_012118523.1:0-847 GCF_000951035.1 Colobus angolensis palliatus
CATGTGCCTGTAATCCCAGCTACTCGGGAGGCTGAGGCAGGAGAATTGCTTGAACCTGGGAGGCAGAGGTTGCAGTGAGACAAATTCGTGCCACTTCACTCCAGCCTGGGCAGCACAGCAAGACTCCACTCCATCTCAAAAAGGAAAAAAAAAAAGCTTACATGGCAACTTTAAAGACAGGAGCAGTTAAAGACAGGAGCAGTTACTTAGTGGCAGGTTTAGAAGTTCCTTTTAGTTCATTAGGTGACAATGTGTTACTTAAGGATTGGGTTGACTAGGCTTGTCAGCTAAATCAGTTTCTCTTTTCAGTTGCCTAGGCTGAATCCTCAGCTAACACAGGCATGTTGTATGGTTTCTTCTCTATGGCTGAGACTGCCTCCAGTCTTTAGGGACAGGCAATCTGAAGTGATTTATTTGATTTTTTTCTTGTTTCTGGGTTTTTTTTTTTTTGTGAAATGAGGTCTTGCTCTTTGCCCTGTCACCTAGGCTGGAGTGTGATGGCACTATCTCAGCTCACTGCAGCTTTCACCTCCCAGGCTCAAGTGATCCTCCCACCTCAGCCTCCAGAGTAGCTGGGACAACCCCGGTGCATACCACCATGCCTGGCTAATTTTTGTATTTTTTGGTAGAGACAGGGTTTTGCCCCATTGCCCAGGCTAGCCTCAAACTCTGGACCTCAAGTGATCTGCCCTCCTTGACCTCCCCAAAGTGCCAGGATTACAGGCATGAGCCACTTCACTTGGCTAAAGTGATTTTTTATTTTTATTTTTTTTGAGACAATCTCTTGCTGTGTTGCCAGGCTGGAGGGCAGTGGCACAGTCTCAGCTCACTGCAACCTCCGCCTCCC
>NW_012118523.1:1492-1866 GCF_000951035.1 Colobus angolensis palliatus
GTTGGCCAGGATGGTCCCGATCCTGACACCTCATGATCCGTCTATCTTGGCCTCCCAAAGTGTTGGGATTACAGGTGTGAGCTATTGTGCCCAGCCTAAAGTGATTTTTAAAATCTTTTTAAAATTTGTATCCCTTATTGACTAACTTCTCCCTGATTCTGAAAATTTCACTGAAGTGTCAAAGTTGTTAGAGTGCATGTGGTGAAGATAATAATACAAGCTCCTCACCCTGTTTTAGTAAGAAGTACTTAGAGATTTTGTGTGTGTTTTTGGAGACGGTGCTTAGGATGGGATGGGGGGAGATCAACTTTGATTTTGGAACTTCAAATGGAAAATGTGTTAAATTTTTGCAGCTTTGCTTTTGCAGACATTTA
>NW_012118524.1:0-361 GCF_000951035.1 Colobus angolensis palliatus
AAAACCACACAAATGAATGAACAAAAACACGTAAGAAATCATGTGTGTCTGTGCCCTTTCCACATTCCGCAGGCACACAGGGAACTCTGGCCTGGCCCTGGCCTCTTTGAGAAAGGTGAACATAATCTCAGCTCAATCTACAAGGGATGAGACCCTAGAAACAGCTGCCTTCAGAGAGTGGGATGTTTCTGGGCATGGAAAGAGACACTGGAGGGCCACTTCAGCTAGACCCTTCAGGAGGGTCTCTCAGAGCAGAAGCCTGCAAGTCAAGAAGGAGCCAGCCACGAAAGCATCTTGGAGGAGCACAATCCAGGCAGAGGGAACAGCGAAGAGGCCCATGTGGCTGGAGTGAGAACCGAGC
>NW_012118524.1:5936-6757 GCF_000951035.1 Colobus angolensis palliatus
CATAACTGAAAAGGCAGGTAAGTCTAGCTTCAGGAATGGCTGGATCCAGAAGCTCAGGCTGGAGTACAGTAGTGCGATCTCGGCTCACTGCAACCTCTGCCTCCTGTGTTCCAGCCGTTCTCCTGCCTCAGCCTCCCAAGTAGCTTGGATTAGAGGCATGTGCCACCATGCCTGGCTAATTTTGTATTAGAGATGGGGTTTCACTATGTTGGTCAGGCTGGTCTCAAGCTCCTGAGCTCAAGTGATCCACCCACCTTGGCCTCCCAAAGTGCTGGAATTACAGTTGTGAGCCACCGTGCCCGGCCTGGCTCTGTTTTCCTCTGTGTGGGTCCACTCTTTTGGCCCAGCTGAACTAATCTTTTGTGTTTTTTTTAAGACAAAGTCTCTCTCTGTTGCCCAGGCTAGAGTGAAGTGGCGCTATCTTGGCTCACTGCAACCTCCATTTCCCGGGTTCAAGTGATTTTCCTGCCTCAGCCTCCCGAGTAGCTGGGATTACAGGTGTGTGCCACCATACCTGGCTAACTTTTTTTGTATTTTTAGTCGAGACGGGGTTTCACCATGTTGGCCAGGCTGGTCTCAAACTCCTGACCTCAGGTGATCTGCCTGCCTCTGCTTCTGAAACTGTAGGGATTACAGTCATGAGCCAGCACCCAGCATTTTTTTTTTTTTTTTTTTGAGACAGAGTCTTGCTCTGTCACCCAGGCTGGAGTGCAGTGGCCTGAGCTGGAGTGCAGTGGCGCGATCTCGGCTCACTGCAACCCCCACCTCCCGGGATCAAGCGATTCTCTTGCCTCAGCCTCCCGAGTAACTGGGATTACAGG
>NW_012118525.1:0-1433 GCF_000951035.1 Colobus angolensis palliatus
TCAAGCGATTCTCCTGCCTCAGCCTCCTGAGTAGCTGGGATTACAGGCTTGCGCCACCACACCTGGGTAATTTTTGCATTTTTAGTAGAGAGAGGGGTTCTCCATGTTGGTCAGGCTGGTCTCGAACACCTGACCTCAGGTGATCCACCTGCCTGGGCCTCCCAAAAGTGCTGGGATTACAGGCGTGAGCCATCACGCCTGGCAAGATTGATTTTTAAACTTTGGAGACCTCAGGCCTCTGTGTTCCCCATGAGGTACGTCATGCCAAGGGCCCATGGCGCAGATGGCCTGCCTGGCCAAGGGAACCTCGCCTCTGCCTTCTCTCTTAGGAGACTTCCACTCGCCCTGTCCCCACCCACCTGGCATTGGTCATCTCTGTGACAAGTGTCAATGCTGGACAGGGGTGGGGCTGCCTCCTGCCCCCTCCCCATTACTGTGGGTTGAGGGGCCAATGGGATACTGAATGTACCTGCAGACCAGTCCCTCGGAGGGCACTTTAGCAAGGCACTGTCTCCAAGCCAGGGCCAAGGGATCTTGCCGGGTCCCTGGGGTTAGCAGCAGCTGGGAGCCCACAAAATGCAGGACCGGGGGAGCAGTTACCCCAACCCAGGGTGGTAGGTGAATGGAGGGAGCTGCATCCAGGTAAGCCCAGCATAAATCCCTGGCCTCACTTTCCTGGGAGCCTCTACCAGGAGGCAGGAGGGGGAGGCAGACATAGAAAGCACCGGCATTGCTTCAGCTTCTCTGGGAACCAGGACAGCTCTGTCAGCTCCTCCACAAAACAGGGGGCTCTCCTCTAAGAAGTGGGCAGAGGCCGGGCGCGGTGGCTCATGCTTGTAATCCCAAACTTTGGGAGGCTGAGGCAGGCGGATCATTTGAGGTCAGGAGTTCAAGACCTGCCTGACCAACATGGCAAAACCCATCTCTATTAAAAATACAGAAAAATTAGCTGGGTGTGGTGACACATGTCTGTAGTTCCAGCTACTTGGGATATGAGGCAGGAGAATCACTTGAACTGGGAGGCAGAGGTTGCAGTGAGCCAAGATCATGCTACTTCACTCCAGCCTGCGCGACCGAGTGAGACTCCATCTCAAAAAAAAGACAGAGTGGACTGCACTCCCTTTCTATGGGCAGCCGTTGCCTCTGAGGACACTAAGGGTATTTTCATTTATTAGCTTCTCTGTTTTGTTTTTTTGTTTTTTCGAGAGGGAGTCTCACTCTGATGCCCAGGCTGGAGTGCAGTGGTGTATTCTCAGCTCACCGCAACATCTGCCTCCGGGTTCAAGCAATTCTCCTGCCTCAGCCTCCCGAGTAGCTGGGATTACAAGCATGTATCACCACACCCGGCTAATTTTTTTGTATTTTTAGTAGAGATGGGGTTTCACCATATTGGCCAGGCTGGTCTCGAACTCCTGACCTCAGGTGGTCCACCC
>NW_012118525.1:7194-7443 GCF_000951035.1 Colobus angolensis palliatus
GCTCACTGCAACATCTGCCCCCAGGTTCAACTGATTCTTCCGTCTCAGCCTCCCAAGCAGCTGGGACACGCCCCCTCTTTTTTTTTTTTTTTTTTGGCGACAGAATTTCACTCTTTTTGCCCAGGCTGGAGTGAATGGCGCGATCTCGGCTCACTGTAACTTCTGCCTCCTGGGTTCAAGCGATCCTCCTGCCTCAGCCCCCCAAGTAGTTGGGGTTACAGGCGTGCACCACCATGCCCAGCTAATTTT
>NW_012118526.1:0-589 GCF_000951035.1 Colobus angolensis palliatus
GAATCCCGGGACATCTGGCTTTGCCACTTTGGCTGGGACTCAGGTACCCAGGCACGCCTGTGTCTGCGTCCCCTCCTCGTCCCAGTGAGGGGGACCCTCAGTATCCCCCCCGACATAGAACAGGAAGGTCTCAAGCCAGCCCCCTCCTCCAGTTTGATTACTCTCCCTCACATCCACCCAGAGAGGTCCAGACCTGTGGCCACTTCCATGCCCTCTCCAGACCAGGAGACACCTGCTGCTGACCTCATGGAAAACTTAGATTTTGACATTCTGATGCTTCAGAAGTGGTGGCTCCTCCTTCTTCCCCCCTCCGCCACCGGCAGGCCTCCTCATGCATCTCAGGAGAACAACCAGATCTTTGGGCTCCTGGGGTATGTGCCATGCAATTAAGACGAAGTGCTTTGAAAATACGCCATTCAATCTCTGACTAGGAAAATAGGCCCGATTTGACAGGTCCGATGCCATCAGCTCTTCAGCATGAGACAAAAGAGGGGATTTTATGTTTTGAGTGATTAGAGAGAATGATACAATAATTTTCTGAATTGACATCTGGATGTTGAAATTAGGATGGTGCAAAAGGGGTACAGGG
>NW_012118526.1:7409-9356 GCF_000951035.1 Colobus angolensis palliatus
CTAGAAAGCAAGTTCCCAAGGTTGGGTTCGGGCCTGCTCGGCACAGGGAGGCTTAGATAGAAAGCGGGACTCTCCTCTGCCACCGCCTCCCAGATCCCGGCGGGCTCCCCGTGAGGCTGGACCCGCTTCCCACCCCCTCCTTGGTGCGGTCCTGATGAAGGCGCCGCGTTTTCCGCTCCAAGACACAGAACTGCTGTGGGGTTCCTGCAGGGCCCGGGCTTGTCACCGGGAACTGCTCTCCTGGGATGCAGGGCGGCGGCGGCCTCTCGGAGCCCCCGGCCCACCTGAGGCCTTGGGGGCGGGGTCCACGCGCCGCGAACCCCGCGGAGCCGGGCAGGAGGAGGCGCGTGTGGGCACAATGGGACCCCGCGTCCTCAAAATAATCCGCGCCGCTAATTCCCATTCCAGCAGGAAGAGGCCGGCGCCGCTCACATCCACCCCATTTTCCGCGGAAGGAGCTTTAACAAAGCTTTTCTTTTGATTTCACCCCAGCGGGCGCGCGATCCCGTCCGGCACACGCCTGGCCCCCGAGTCTGTCCAAGTCTGGGAAGGAGGGGCGCGTAAAACGGGAGAGGGCTGGAGACGGGCACAGGGGGAGGGGAGGGGAGGGGAGGGGAGGGGAGAGGTGGGGTGGGGTGCGAGAAGTGGCCGCAGACCCCCGGCCCAGTCATCCAGCCACATCAGGTGTGCGTCAGGTCAAGGTAATAACCTGGTGGCGGTGACGGAGGGGGCTGGAGAACGTGCTAGAGCAGGCCGAACCTCGGACAGTCCCAAAAGTCAGAGGAAAGTCCCCACGTCCTGGCGCCTCCCACTTGCTGTAATTCCCTGCAGTGACCCATCCCTCCCCCAACCAGGGCAACGCAGGGCCCACCAGGCCCCGGCCCCAGCCCCCTCTGAGCCTTCCACCCACTCTGCCCAAGCCGACACCCAGCCCAGCCCTGGCGCCTGCCTGTAGCCGGGGCACTGCACCACTCGCTCCACCCTCACCCTCAGCCGCCAGCCCCCGTCTGTCCCTGTGCAGCCGACTCACTCTCTATAAAACCCGAGCAAAGGCAGGAGACGCTCCCGCCTCAGAAGAGCAGCAGCACCCCGAGCTCCTTGCAGCTCCGTACGCGGCAGGGGTGCAGGAGGCCACAGAGGAGACCACCAGGGCCAGGGCCCAGCAGGCTGGGAGCTGCTGGCAGAGTCCTCACCAACCAAACCCAAGTCCAGTCTATCTGCCTGATGGTCCCTTGTCATGGGGACCCACAGGCTTGCAGGGCCTGTTTTTCTTGAAAAGATTTATTTGGGTCACTCTTACGAGTTCATGGTGCTCTTTGGCCTTTGGCAGCTTGGCTCGGCCAAGCTGGAGCAGGAGGAGACGCCAAGACAGGCAGCCTGGCGGACGGGTGCAGATCCTGGGCTCTGTGCTCCTGCAGCCTGGCTCCAGCCCCTCACCCAGACCCTGGCGCCAGCCCCCAGTGGAAGAACTGCCCATCTGGGTGGGTTACTCGGCTCTTCCTTCTTGTGTGGGGTAAATGGACCTCCCTGTCCAGTGCCACACCCCTCCCAGGTGGCTGCAGGAGACACCCCCCAGGGGCAGTGCATCAGATGCCCCGCCTGTGTGAATAGGCCTCCTTGGGGAAACCCTGGAAGAATTGTTAAATATCTCAAGGTGGGAAGAGGTCGTCAAGGTCATCAAGGCCCACTCCAGGTGGGGCACGACCCTCCCCGCTTCGGGCTGCCCTTTCTGTCTCCAGGGCGTGAGGAGCAGGCCATGTGGTCTGGACTCACTGTGTGACCTTGGACGTCATGTCTGCCCCCTCTGGGCCTCCAGAAGTGCCACCTGTATCCATGGTGGGGGAGGCTGGTGAGGGTCCCCAGCCAGACCGTTGGGTTCAGCCCTTGCCTTGGGAGGTGAGGGTGAGAGGCTAGGGCAGTGCTGAGCTCTGGGCTGTGTCCTGCTTA
>NW_012118527.1:0-1007 GCF_000951035.1 Colobus angolensis palliatus
CCCCCAGGCCCCAGCACACCCTGCCAACGCCGCAGCCGCGGCTGCCCCCACCGGGACCGAGGCAAGTTTACAAACACCAACCCCGGCCTGTTTCCCCGGAAGCACTTCCCCCTCCCCCTCGTCCTCTCCGCCGAGCTGCCGCATCCACTTCCGGGCTCGGCAGCTAGACGAGCGGGGGCAGCCTCAGAGCGGGTGAGGTTGGGGACGCACGGAGAGGTGCAGTTGGTGAGTGGGCGGTGCCGTGCGCGGATGGCCTGGAGGAGGGGGCGCCGAGGCCCGCGCGTGCGCCGTGGCCGGGGCGCGTCCCGTCCGCCATTGAGACTGAGGGTAGGAGCCTCGGCCCTGCAATAATTGTGCGCTGGGTGCTCGATGGGAAGAGGGTTTGCTGGGTGAGCTGGTTCAGACTCCTTGAAAAATCGTAGTCACTCTGTCTTCCTCGCGGACGTTCTTCTCATCTCTCTGAGCCGGCGCCCCAAGTAGAGCCAAAGTAGTTCGTACCCAGCCTTTTCACGTAACTCATACGAGGTGGTGGTTCTCCGAACTTTTTCTATCAAGCCCAGATCAGTAGATTTTGGGGTCAGCTGGGAGAGGCGTTAACTTTTCTTTGCACACTCTTGCCTTGTGCGCTCAAGCAGTGTTCTCGCAGAAGCGTTCCTTGAGTAGCCCGAGGCCACACTGCTCACCTCCCTGCAGAAGTCAAAGCCCCAGCCATGGTCTGCGAATCCCGAGGCCAGCCTGGTTACCTTCTCACCTTCCCGCTTTATTCCAGGCCATCCAGCATCGAACACTAGCCTCCACACGTGGAAAAGACCCTGACTTCCCAGTAGACTAGTCTTATGGGAGACCTGGCTCCTGGGCCTGGCTGCATTAGGAAAATGGAAACCAGACTGTCTTCAAATTCTTCTGCCTAGCCTTAGCCATTAGAGAGAGGTCCTGCTAGCCGGGCGCAGTGGCTCAATCCCAGCACTTTGGGAGGCCGAGGCGGGCGGATCACGAGGTCAGGAGAT
>NW_012118527.1:4693-5691 GCF_000951035.1 Colobus angolensis palliatus
TGAGACGGAGTCTCGCTCTGTCGCCCAGGCTGGAGTGCAGTGGCGCGATCTTGGCTCACTGCAAGCTCCACCTCCCAGGTTCACGCCATTCTCCTACCTCAGCCTCCCGAGTAGCTGGGACAGGCGCCCGCCCCCATGCCCAGCTGATTTTTTTGTATTTTTAGTAGAAACGGGGTTTCACCGTGTTAGCCACGATGGTCTCGATTGCCTGACCTCGTGGTCCGCCCGTCTCAGCCTCCTAAAGTGCTGGGATTACAAATGTGAGCCACCGTGCCCTGCCATTAATAAATAAATTTTTTTTTAAATTTAAAGGGTTTGATTAAATGGAGAGTTTTACCATGCTCATGAATAGGAAGACTTAATATTGTAGAGACATCAGTTTTTGCTACAGATTAAGTTAAAGCAAACTGTAATTAAAACAAGAGTTTACATGGAACTTGAGCTGATTTAAACATTTACATGGAAAAGAATAATTGCAAGGACAGCAAAAAACATTCTGAAAAATATTGATTGGATAAAATAATGAGTGGGAAAAATAAAGCCAGGCATTATCCTTAACCACTTTAATGGTGTCTTTATGCAGAATTTAAAAAGTTTTACATTGTCAAATCTACCTGTGGCTCTTGGGTTTTTGTGACATGATACCTCAAGATTATTAAATATTTCCTTGTACTTCCTTCTGGTATTCTTTTCTTTTTCTTTTTTTTCTTTCTTTCTTTTTTTTTTTTTTCCTGAGACAGAGTCTTGCTCTATCGCCAGGCTGGAGTGCAGTGGCATGATCTCAGCTCACTGCAACCTCCGACTCTTTGGTTCAAGAGATTCTTCTGCCTTAGCCTCTGGAGTAGCTGGGATTACAGGCATGCACCACCACACCCAGCTAATTTTTTTATTTTTAGTTTCACCATGTTGGCCAGGATGGTCTTATCTCCTGACCCGTCTGCCTCCCAAAGTACTGGCATTATAGGCGTGGGCCACCGCGCCCAGCCACTTCTGGTATT
>NW_012118528.1:0-658 GCF_000951035.1 Colobus angolensis palliatus
GGCCTCTTTGTGTCTCTTTTACAAGCTCACAAAAGACACGCTGACGATAAGCTGCGTCTTTGTTAAGTGGCCACGTTTGCAAGGGCATTGACAACCTCCTCTCTCGGCGTTAACACACTGACCGGAAGGAACATTCAGGCTGTGGTGAGGAAAGAGGTTAGAATTCCAGGCAAAGTAACATTCCTGGCTTCTCCTTGCAGCTGCACTTCCCGAAGCTGATGGAGCCCTGAAGCGACATGAGGCTGGGTCCTGCAGAGGCCAAGCTCCACGGAGCCCTGGGCGTCCCCCACTCAGCCCTGCCCTCCTGTCCTCCTCCACGGCTCTTGGGGGCGCAGCTGATGACGGGGTACAGAGTGAGGAACTGAGGGAGGTCAGGGGTCACTTCACTGGCTGGGGGGAGGTTTTGAAGGGTGAGACACTGGCCAACTCAAGCAGGACTTTCACTGCCGTCCATGTCCACTCCTTGTGCTAGGAGAGTCCAGAGCCACAGTGGCCTCTGGAAGGGAAGTGGAGGGGCCTTGGAGGAGCCACATGCTGTGGGAATGCTGGCTCCTTTCCTCCATGGGGGTGGGGGCGGGTTCCAGGGACTCTCCCTCCCCCTTCCCTCCCTCCTCCTCCCTCCTCCTCCCTTCCCCTCCATCCTCCTCCCTTCCCCTTC
>NW_012118528.1:5678-6263 GCF_000951035.1 Colobus angolensis palliatus
AGGGACGCTGGTGGCCTTGGGTCCTTGGTGCAGACGAGAGGCTGTGGCGATGGGAGGGGAGCGCCTCTGGGTGCCTACCCGCGCTTTATGTTAATTGTTTAACTTTGGGTATTTCAGATGGAACTCTCCTAAATGTGCCTCTTCCTTTTTCAGCTGTCCCTGATGAAGTTGCCTGGGCACACCAGGGTGTGGGAGAGTGGATGGCGCGGCCCCCTTTGCAGAACCCCCTCCACCCCGCAAACTGAGCTACTCTCAGATCCTGGGCTGTGAGCCCTGTGGGTGACATGAGGTTCAGTGACCAATCTCCTTATGGACTGAACGACGTCCATCCACACGCGCCCCCTCCTCAGCCCGATTCCGTCACGTCCCGCTCATCCAACACGGGGCTTAGATTCCGGGGTCTCTGCTGAGCACCTCCCCTCTGAACGCCCGACTGGCACTTACACGGTGAAGCCAGCAGTCATGGACACCGACGGCAGCTGGCCTTTCTGCGTTGTCTATCGGCTGACCTTGAAAGTAAAAACGGACATTGTCTGCCCCGTGGTGACCGCGTGGGCGATGGTCCTGGGGTCAGGCCCTGTATGC
>NW_012118529.1:0-395 GCF_000951035.1 Colobus angolensis palliatus
GAAGCAGAGGAGGGGGCTGCCCCACGACTACAGAGGGCATCTGGGAAGAGGCTCTGCTGAAGGTGGCCAGGAGGGCAAAGGTCACGGTGGCCATTATTATATGGTGGTGGTGGGGAGAGGGGTATGCCTTCTTCTTGACCCTCTTGGGTAAGTCAAAGATTGACCCTCCAGACCCCTGATGGGTCTCTTTGGCCTCTTGAGCCTCCTGAGTCCCCAGCCAGGGTCCTGGGCACTTTGCTGGGAGCTTGGCATGAGGTCCGGCAGCCCCCATTACTACCTAGTTCCTTACCAGCCCAGGGCGTCTGCCTGCTACTTCCCTGCCTGGAAGGAAGGCCTTCAGCCTGGTGCGTTCCTGATGCAGCCTCCACTGCCTCTCAGACTCTCACACAAGCTCA
>NW_012118529.1:6375-7531 GCF_000951035.1 Colobus angolensis palliatus
GCAGGGAATGCCCTTTGACCTCTGCTTCCTGGTGCAGAGCTCAAATTTCAAGATGAGCAGGAATCCTCTCCCTACCTCTCAGCCCTGGGACCCCCCAGCCTTCTCAGGTGAATGGCTTTTAAGTAATCACTTCAACTGACATTCAGCCGGAGTGACACCACTATACAGAGAACACAACCATTGTTATAAGGTCGTGTAAGGTGTAAGGTGTTACCCTTGGCTTACATCCTTGTAAGGTGTTACCCATGGCTGCGTAGTCTCCTTCTGCACCTTCACCTGAATCTACAGGTGCGCCTGCTGCTTCTTTTACTCTGAAAATAAGAACTAGAGGAGTCACCATGTTGCTGTTTGGTGTTGTGTGTCTTTGAATTCCAAGCTCATTCCATTCCTCTGCTGTCACCAGTCCTCCTCTCCAGGTCGCTGGTAACATTTATTTTTCAGCGACATTGTTCCAGCCTTTATCTAGGGTCTATTAAGGGTATAGTTTTGTAAGCACATTGCAAATTACCTTTGCAAGCAGAGTAGGTCTCTGGGCTTGAGAAGCCCGTGGGTAAGTCGGTCTGAGTATGCTTATCTGAGATAAGGATGTTCCCATCCACTCAGTATGCAACCCGAGGTCACCTCTCCTCTGTTCCCCATGAGTATTTTATGCATGTATAAATAATACCCCTGCAGCCATAAAAAGAAACAAGATCATGTCCTTTGCAGGAACATGTATGGAGCTGGAAGCCTTTATCCTCAACAAACTAACACAGGAGTAGAAAAGCAAAACACCGCATGTTCTCACTTATAAGTAGGAACTGAATGATGAGAACACATGTACACAAGGGGGGAGACAACACACCCTGGGCCCTTGTGGAGGACAGAGAGCATCAGGAAGATTAGCTAACGGATGTTGGGCTTGATACCAAGGTGATGGGTTGATCTGTGCAGCAAACCACATGGCACCCGTTTACCTAGTTAACAAACCTGCACATCCTGTACTTGTACCCTGGAACTTAAAATAAAAGTTGAAGGGGATGGGCACAGTGGACCATGCCTATAATCCCAGCACTCTGGGAGGCTGAGGAGGGCAGATCACTTCAGGTCAGGAGGTCAAGACCAGCCTGGCCAACATGGTGAAACCCCGTCTCTACTAAAAATACAACAATTACCT
>NW_012118530.1:0-2290 GCF_000951035.1 Colobus angolensis palliatus
GTAGTGTCATTTAGAAGCCAGAATTTTTATTTGATCTCAGAGCTATTTTAATTTTTGTGAGATTAGATATGCAGTTGAAAAACACACAATCACAAGCAAACAAACATTCAACACATAATTTTATATAGTAAACAGCAAGCCTAAATAATTTTTGCTTATGGAAAAAAGAAAAGTTTACATTACATAAATTATAAATAGTGTGAAAATGTGAAATACAAGTCTATTACTCCATAAAATATTTTAACACTGCATTTACATGCAAGATTTGAAGGTGCTGCACCCAGAATTCCTACCCACCTTCCATCCACTATCAGTCCACCCAAATGTTGGCTTCAAGTAACTTAACACATCTGAGGTCTAGCTATTTTTCTATCATCTGAAATTGAGATGTCTGTGTCTACTTTTGGATGTATTTTGCATTCTGTGTATGTGTGTATGTATGTATGCATTTATAAACATGTAAACACACCTATGTATTATACATATATAAACATATATTATTTAATTAAATAACTTATACTTTACTCATACATAAACACTGGTTCCCCACTTTACCATATTATTTATAATAGGATTCATCTGTATAATCTTTGAAATTTTCCTTTGTTTGTTTGTTTGTTTGTTTGTTTTTGGTGAAGAAAGATAGGCCGAGTTGGTTCAGTAACACTTGTCAAGAAATAATTCATTCAGTTTCACGAATAATTCATTGAGTTTCACAAAGCTGCCTCTCAGTGACTTACATCGTGCCTAGCACTAAATAGTTTGTATCACATCACATACACCACTTGAAGTTTTCTTCATGTTATTCCCTGAACACCAATGCAGTACATATTGCTATAACATTATTGGAGACAGAATTTTGTGACAACAAACTCTCTAATTTAATAGATTTATGTTTATACCATAGTTATTCCACTTATGAGGTGGAAACCTTGAACATTTTTTCAAGTTATTAAATCCTCATTTTTTCATTTGTGAAGTGAGAATAATACCTACTTCACAGACATGTTTTAGTATAATAATTAATTAACAGATGTCTATGAAATACATAAGTGTCTTTAAATATTAACCATGTAATACATGTGAGCTATTGATATGGATTGCTATTGTGTGCATATTCAATTGCTGAAACTGTTATGAATACAATATTAATATGTATCCTAACTTTGAAACATACAATATTAAACAAGGAAGGAATACATGAAATATATATAGATGTTGGAGTCCCTCTTTTTTTTCTTTTTTTTCTTTTTTAGACAGAGTCTCACTCTGTGGCCAGACTGGAGTGCAGTGGAGCAATCTCTGCTCCCTGCAACCTCCGTGGAGCCCCTCGTGTTTATAGTAATATATAGAAAACATATTTTAGATATAACTCTTGCTCTACATGTAACGAATTGTGCTGGATATGTATCAAGTATGAAACAAAGTAGGTAGAATCGTGAGCAGAGACTGTTACTCTACTATCTCTGGGCAAAAGACAAATGGAAAATCGACACTGTTTGTCACATTAGCTCTGTTAGGGCGTGTGTACTCATCAAGCTTTTTTGTTTTGCTTCTGTTTGGAATATATAGTCCTCATAATGTTTTTATTAAATAGGCCAGCCCCAGTGGTTTAAACAAAAAACCAAACATCTCTTTTGATAGGTAATTTATAGTTGTTCTTATGTCATGTTCCATAAGAAAAGCTGTAGAAGGACAAAAACACAGTCATACAAATGCCAAGGCTAGTTGTTTGACACATTTGCAGTACCTTGTTTACTTATCTATTTCATTTTTTGAGACAGGGTCTTGCTCTGTTGCCAGTCTGGAGTGCAGTGGCACAATGTAGGCTCACTGCAACCTCCGCCTCCCAAGTTCAAACGATTCCACTGCCTCAAACTCCCGAGTAGCAAGTAGCTGGGACTACAGGCGCGCTGTTAACACCATGCCTGGCTATCTACTTATTGTTAAGGGCTTTAAGTAAAAAAACTCCATATTTCTATTAAACATGGGAATGTTCTAACCATGAATAAATGATGTTCATCATCTTCATTCACGTAACTAATATTTGACATATAGAAAAATGAAAAAAAAAAACTTTCCAAATTGTCTAAATTCAACTGCAAAAGGATCAAAGAAAATATTTCCAATGTTAATGTAAGCGTATACCCAACAGAAAAATGAAATATTACTTAAACACAATCATAACACATCAGCTGAAAGAATTATGAATGAAAAGAGACATCCAGCTAGTCAGAAACCAGTATGTAGAGAAAAGAAATACCAGCATTTTAAGATCATTTAAAGGATA
>NW_012118530.1:5077-6129 GCF_000951035.1 Colobus angolensis palliatus
AGGTTTCACTGTGTTGGCCAGGATGGTCGACGATCTCTTGACCTCGTGATCCGCTCGTCTTGGCCTCCCAAAGTGCTGGGATTACAGGCGTGAGCCTCCGTGCCTGGCCCTTTTGACCAGTTTTTAATTAGATTACTTATATATACTACTGAGTTCTCATATACTTTGGAGACCAATTTCTTATTAGATGCATGATTTGCAAATATGTTTTCTCCATGTTTAGACTGCCTTTTTATTTTGTTGATTGTTCCCTTTGCTGTGCAGAAGTTTTTTAGTCTGATGTAGTACTACTTGTTTGTTTTTGCCTTTTTGCCTGTGTGTTTGGTGCTATAACCAAAAAATTATTGCCAAGATGAATGTCAAGGGGATTTTCTTCTATCTTCTAGGAGTGTCAGACTTATGTTCAATCTTTAATCCATTTTGAGTTTTTTAATGTATTGCTTAAGGGTCCAATTTTATTCTTTCATGTGACTATCGAGTTTCTCATGATCACTTATTGAAGAAACTATCCTTTCTGTATTGGATATTGTTGGTACCTTTGTCAAAATTTAGTTGACTGTATATGTGTGAATTTATTTCTAGTATTCTTTTCTGTTTCATTTGTCTATGTGACTATGATTATGTCAGTGTCATACTGTTTTTATTACTATGTCTTTGTAATGTAATTTGAAATAAGGAAGTATTACATATTCAACTTAGTTCTTCTTGCTCAAGATTACTTTAGCTATTGAGTGTAATTTATGATTCAATAAAACTTTTAAGTTTTTTTTCTATTTCTGTGAAAAATGCCAATGGAATTTTGAAAGACATAATATTGAATCTCTAAAAAACTTTGGGTAGTATGGATGTTTTAACACTATTAATTCTTATAATCCATGAACATGGGATTTTAAAAATTTATTTGTGTCATCTTTAATGTTTTCCATCAATGTTTTATAGCTTCTGGTGGACAAATCTTTCACTTCCTTCATTAAATTTCAATTTAAGTATTTATTCTTTTTGATGCTCTTGTAAATGAGATTGATTTCTTGGTTTCCTTTTTGATTTTTTTT
>NW_012118531.1:0-1343 GCF_000951035.1 Colobus angolensis palliatus
GTTTACATATCTCATTGTTAATAGCTGCACTGAAAAGTTGGGCGTCTCAGTTTCTTATCTGCCACTTTCTTACTGTACTTCAGAGTTCGAGCCATTCCATTATCTGAAATGAGTGAATTGCCCTCTTTTTTTTGAATATCCGGTATAATTTGTATTTTGTTTTTTTTTTTTTGAGAGATTCTCACTCTGTTGCCCAGGCTGGAGCGCAATGGTGCATTCTTAGCTCACTGCAAGCTCTGCCTCCTGGATTCACACCATTCTCCTGCCTCAGCCTCCTGAGTAACTGGGACTACAGGCGCCTGCCACCACGCCCGGCTAATTTTTTGTATTTTTAGTAGAGACGGGGTTTCACTGTATTAGCTGTGTTAGCCAGGATGGTCTCGATCTCCTCACCTTATGATCTGCCCACCTCGGCCTCCCAAAGTGCTAGGATTACAGGCGTGAGCCCCCGCGCCTAGCCAATTTGTATTTTCTTTTTAGTTACTCAAAATTGGTGATTTTTATAGCATACCGATTGGATGCATATTTGACACTTAAGCAATTGTGTTCCCTCACTTTCTTAGATTCAAAATCCGTGACTTCAGCTGACTAATCAGTGGTCTGGATTTTTAAAATCCTGGTAAAACGAAGACAATAAATGATATGTTTCCTTTTAAAATTTGTGTATTTGAAAACAAAGATAAAAGGAAAGGTAATCCTATGTATTATAAGCAGACTAAGTTGCTTATCTGCCATGGACACGGACATTACTTTTATAGTGTCAATTTTTGATAGTAATTTTTATATAGCTACATTCCAGGCTTTTTTGAACAAAAGAGTTGAAATTAAGAGACAAATGGTAGACAGTTACTAATGAGTGACTAAAACCTTTGTTTGCAGGTATTTTACATACAAAAATTTAGATATTTATATTCAGTTTACCTAATTTACAGATATACTACTATTAAAAAAACTTCTTTTTATAAGCTAATGTATCACACAAGCCAAAGTCCTGTTTATTTTCTGGGCTAGCATTTGTATCTAAGGTGCTGTTATGGAAGGATGACTACTGATTTCCCATCTGTTTCAGTTGGAGAAGAGTCGTGCCAGTTGTATTCACTGCTCATTTTGGGGGAAAACTGAGCACATATCTAACTGCTTTTGAGTATATGTTGCCCCTGAAGCTAGGTACTGTATTCTTCTAACACTCATTTTCAACTTAAGTGAAAAACATATCAGAATGCTTTCTATTAGTGACTGTGAGGACTGACACACACACAAAGGAGAAACATTTAGGAAAGCTGACTTCTGTGATTTCTTCCTCTCCTCCCCTTCCTCCTCCCCTCCTCAAGTAACCCGCTGTC
>NW_012118531.1:1438-3560 GCF_000951035.1 Colobus angolensis palliatus
CCCTCCCCTCTCCTCTCCTCTCCTCTCCTCTTTCTTTCTTTCTTTTTTTTTTTGTTTGACTGAGACCTCACTCTATCACCCAGGCTGGAATACAGTGGCATGATCTCGGCTCACTGCAACCTCCACCTCCTGGATTTAAGCGATTCTCCTGTCTCAGCCTTCCAAGTAGCTGGAATTACAGGCATGTGCCACCACACCTAGCTAATTTTTGTACTTTTAGTAGAGACGGGGTTTTGCTGTGTTGGCCAGGCTGGTCTTGGACTCCTGACCTCAGGTGAATCATCTGCCTCGGCCTCCCAAAGTGCTGGGATTACAGGCATGAGCCACTGCCCCTGGCTGACTTAGGTGATTGCTTACTTATTTTATAAATGGTCCTATGAACAGAGAAAGCTGATGTAATTTGTCCTTTGTAGTTGTTTGCTGTTTTATTCCTTATTTGAGATAGTTGGACTTCATTCACTCCTGAAGTGTTTATTGAAGCCAACTTGTGTGAAAGGCATCTATCCAAGGAAAAGCCATATAAACATGAATTCTCCTCAAAGTGGCCAAATTCTTTTTTCTCACGTAAAAGGAAATTAGATTTTTTTTATTAGATACTAGATTTGGTAGCTGAGGTTTAACATTACTGAATCGCTTCTTGTTTAAGACCTTGCCAGTTTGCCTTACTTTGTAGCACTAAACCCAGCAAAGCAGATTGCTCTGTAAAAAAGGGATGCTAATGTCCTGTTTGATGGTGATGAACACACATGTAATTGCTTGTAAAGCCCTGGAAGTAGCTTAGATGTTTTTAACAAATTGTGTATTCAGGTTTTCAAATAATTACAATGAAGATTTGCTACCAGATTTTATAGTATGTATGTTTAACTACAGTAGTGAAGTCTTGGTCTTGGAAATTTATTAACTTTTTAGTATATTTATCTTATAAGTACATTAATGTTATAGTCTGTTTTGAGGTTTGTATAGTGGACATACAAACTCAGTTAATTGACCTTATTGGGTAGGATTAAAAATGTATTTCTAACTTCTTCAGGTGAACATTGTTGATTATGTTAGCTTTTACTTCACTGGTTCTTATTTATCTTCATTCAAAGCTCTACTTTAAAAAAATGTAGTAATACAAAGTTGATTAACGTCCAGCAAGATCAACTATCACGTTACTTAACTGGATTAATCCTGCAATAGACCCAGCATCCACATCCCTCTGGAGTCTGCTCTCTTTCTCCTTATCCCTACCGCTTCCTTTGTTTCTGCTCTCCCAGGCTTTAAATATGCTTTGCTGTCCCATTTCTGTATCTTTTTTCATGATAGACCCCTTCACGCTTAAGTGGCTTGTGTCTCCTTTTTACATGCCTACAACTGATCCCATCTGCAAGGTTTAACTCAAGCTCCATCTATACCAGGAAACTTTTCTGACTTCTGACAAGACTATCTCTCTGACCGAACTTTGTCAGGTTCCTCCAGGCCCTCTTCTCAGCTAGGTGTCACCCTTGGCCCCCATCCTTGACAGGGCTTCACAGACCAGTTTTAGTGAGAGTCTTGCTTAGTCAGTCTAGAGAGAATCCCCTCACCCTGATGTCTGATCACCCTGCCTGCCCTCAGTAAGAATCATGTTAGGTCAGCTTAGCAAGAATTCCTTCTAGCCTTGATGTCTCCTGTTAGTAATTTTCCATCCACCAATTCCCCAGCCTGCTTCTGGCTATAAGTCCTCACGTGTTCTTTGTATCCTGAGTTGACCTTTATCTTTCTTTCCCCATGCAATTGTCTTGACACCTATCACAATAGTCTTTTTTACTATTTAAACAAGGATCAGAATAATTTTTTCTTTAACACTTCTTGCATGATTCAGTTACTGCCTTGCTTGGTATCTCTTTTAGTTCCTCATATATATCAACTTACTCTTCAGTACCTGTTGAAATGTTGCAGCTTCTTCACTCCCAGAGTTTGGCGAGCAGGAGGTAGTGTTACAGCTCTTACTCTCACAGTTTGGTGAGTTCTGAGTTCTTGTCTCATGACCGAGAGGAATGAGGTACACAGACACCGGAGAATGAGTAAGTCAGAGTCGAATTTTATTGAGTAACAGAAGGAAAGCTCTCAGCAGCGAGAGGGGACCCAAAAGTGGGTT
>NW_012118532.1:0-368 GCF_000951035.1 Colobus angolensis palliatus
TGCTTCCAGTTTTTGCCCATTCAGTATGATATTGGCTGTGGGTTTGTCATAAATAGCTCTTATTATTTTGAGATATGTCCTATCAATACCTAGTTTATTGAGGGTTTTTAGCATGAAGGACTTCAAGGAGAACTACAAACCACTGCTCAATGAAATAAAAGAGGACACAAACAAATGGAAGAACATTCCATGTTCATAGATAGGAAGAATCCATATAGTGAAATGACCATACTGCCCTAGGTAATTTATAGATTCAATGCCATCCCCATCAAGCTACCACTGACTTTCTTCACAGAAGTGGAAAAAACTACTTTAAAGTTCATATGGAACCAAAAAAGAGCCCATATTGCCAAGACAATTCTAAGCTA
>NW_012118532.1:2379-3546 GCF_000951035.1 Colobus angolensis palliatus
CACACCAGGGCCTGTTTTGGGGTTGGGGGAGGGGGGAGGGATAGCATTAGGAGATATACCTAATGTAAATGATGGGTTAATGGGTGCAGCACACCAACGTGGCACATGTATACATATGTAACAAACCTGCACTTTGTGCACATGTACACTAGAACTTAAAGTATAATTAAAAAAAAGAAAAACAAAGAAAGTAATGCAAAAACCACAATTACTTTTGTACCAACCTAATATCAAAGCTTGGGAAAAGAAGCAGAATCTTAGCATCTCACCTTCTCATTTTATGACCCATCTCACTCTTCTCCCATGACCCATTTGCTCCTCGTTTGTGCTTCCTTATGATCCAAATTTCTTCTATTTTTTCTGGTTAATATTATGATCACCTGGGTAATTCTATATTGCAGTTTAGACTACATTTGTCCAACATTAGGTCTTTTAAATTTTCATTGAGGTGAGGTTAAATCTGTCTCAAAGAAACATTTTTATTTAGTTTCTGCAGTACTGTTGTAATATTCTGTAATTTTTGGAATATTTCCTAAATTAAAAGGACAATCTGTTTAAAAATGCATTGTTTTCTAGTTAGAGAGCTCTTACCTTATATCTTTTACTAATGCAGGTGGGTGTAGTGATAGTGTCAGTTTCAAAATATTTCAAGAATGTACCACTTAATATTGAGATTGATGTTTGAACATTACACAACAGGGCTTATTTCATTAAATTTTAAGTTAATTTAATAGTTTAAGCTTCAATACTAATTTTAGCATTGTGTTTTCTATTTCCATGAAGAATGTCATTGGGATTTTGATAGGGATTGTGCTAAACCTGTGTATTGCTTTGGGTAGTATGGAAATTTTAATATTAATTTTTCTGATTCATGAGCACTGAATATCTTTTCATTTATTTCTGTCTTCTTCAATTTCTCTCATCAATGTTTTATAGTTTCAGCATACAAATCTTTCATTTTTGGGGTAAATTTATTCTTAGGTATTTTTTAATACTATTATATATGAGATTGTTTTCTTGGGTTTCTTTTAGTTAATCATCATTTGTGTATTAAAACACTACTGAGTTTTGTATGTTGATTTTGTATCCTGCAAGTTTACTGAATTCACTTACCAGTTCTAATAGTTTTCTTTGTGTGTGGAATCTCTCTCTCTCTCTCTCTCTCTC
>NW_012118533.1:0-64305 GCF_000951035.1 Colobus angolensis palliatus
GTTGTTTAAAATTATGTAGCACCTCTCCCTTTGCTCTGTTCTCTTTCTCTGGTCATGTAAGATGTGCCTGCTCCCCTTTTGCCATCTGCCATGATTGTAAATTTCCTGAGGTCTCCCCAGCCATGCTTCCTGTGCAGCCTGCAGAACCGTAAGCCAATTAAACCTCTTTTCTTTATAAATTACCTAGTCTCAGATAGTTCTTTATAGCAGTGTGAGAGCAGTGTAATACAGTATCCTATATAAGTTTACCATTTTTACCTTATGTACCATATTTTTACTGTACCTTTTCTATGTTTAGATATGTTTATATATACAAATTTCATTGTGTTACAATTGCTTCCAATATTTAGTGTAGTATCATGCCATACAGGCTTGTAGCCTAGAAGTAATAGGCCATACCATATAATCTAGGTGTGCAGTAGATTATATCATCCAGGTTTGGGTAAGTACACTCTATGATGTTTGCACAATGACAAAATTGCCTGACACATTTCTCAGAACATATCCCCATTGTTAAGTGGCCTGTGACTGACTGGGTGCTGTGGCTCGTGTCTGTAGTCCCAGCACTTTTGGAAGCCGAGGAAGGTGGATCATTTGAGCCCATGAATTCAAGACTAGCCTGGGCAACATAACGAAATTTCGTCTCTACAAAAAATACAAAAATTAGCTGGGCATGGTGGTGTATGCCTACATTCCCAGCTACTTGGGAGGCTCAGGTGGGAGGATCCCTTAAGCTTGGGAGGTGGAGGTTGCAGTGAGCCAAGATTGTGCTGCTGCACTCCAGCCTGGGCAACTGAGTGAGAATCTGTCTCAAGGAAAAAAAAAAAAACAGTGACATACGACTGCATTTAACTTGTAGTAAATATAATCTAACATATGCATGTAAACAAAATTTATATTTGGGGAAGAGAATATAAATTCCCAATATGTAGAGAATATTTATAAAAATTACATAGCAGGATATTAACAGATTTTAATTGACTATAATAATTAGAATTTTTGTACTCATGTCCACTCATAATTCAATAAAACTAGAAATAGACCAAGAAATGATGTCATGGAGGACTTAGCTACTTAGAAATTAAGGACCATTTTTCTGCACAATCCCTGAAACAAGGAGAAGATCAAATCTGAAATTTTAAATTGTCTGGAGAGTAATGATTCTTTAGTGTATCCAGGAAGGAAAATACTGGATAATAATACCCATGAGACCCAGCTAATGAAGTACTCAGAGAAAAAATAATAGCCTTAAATTCCTTTAAATGAAAAATAGAATAAAGTAAAATACAAATATAAAGTCAACTTAAGAAATGAAGATAAATATTAAAATCAATTAAAAAATGAATGATGATAAAAACTAAAAATAATAAATAAGTTTAAAAATGGAAAACATCAACAAAATAAATTATTTTTTTGAAATGTCCTTTAAAATAAACTCATGGCAAACCCAAGCATTTCTTAAATGCCAAAAATTATGCATTATTAGGAGTTAGGAGAAAAGGAATTTTTAGACACTGTTATGTGCAACTGTGTGTCAGTATATTTTATAATCTTGAGGAAATGGATGATTTTCTAGAAAAATAACTGATATTTACATAAGAAGATATTTGAAAACTTAACAGACCACTAACTGTAGAAGAGACTGGAAAATTGAAAAAAAAATTTTATACATACACACACACACACATACACACTTCTAAAGATGAGAATTATTTAACCAAAAACACTGAGAAAAATTAAACACACAAATGGCAGAAAAAGATTAAAATACCAAATATATAAAGAGTTCCTATAGAATTTGGAGAAGACAAGCAGCCCAAAAGAAAAATAAATTAAGAATATGAATGTAACAGAATGACAAAAATTCAATTGTGTGAATAATCAGATAAATTAAGGGAAAAACATTACTGTATTTTTTTACCCATTAATTTTGCAAAAATTCAAAAGAGCTATGACATACAGAGCTTTTAAGGATGGGAAGACATGGGACCGTTTCATACGTTGCTGGTGGGAGGGTGCACCGCTACAAGCTTTTTAGGAAAGTTATCTAGAGTTATCTTCTAAAGTAAAACTACTCATATCCTTAAAATTTGGGGAGATCATTTTATAGAATTTTATGAAATAAATGAAAGTCTGAGTTAGAACTACATCTTTTGCCCTAGAAATATTGCCATTGTATATTAAGTGAGAAAAACAAACCTCAGAGTCATGTGCAAAAAGGGGAACCCAACCTTTTTTCTTTTTTTTTTAATGTCAGTAAGTGTTGGGGGAACATTTGGTGTTTCTTTGGTTACATGAATAAGTTTTTTAGTGGTGATTTCTGAGATTTACATGCACCTATCACCTGAGCAGTGTACACTGTACCCGGTGTGTAGTCTTTTATCCCTCATCCCCCTCCCACCTTTTCCCCCAAAGTCCGTCGTATCGTTCTTATGCCTTTGCATCCTCATAGCTTAACTCCCACTTATGAGTGAGAACATACGTTGTTTGGTTTTACATTCCTGAGTTACTTCACTAGGAATAAAGGTCTCTAGTTCCATCCAGGTTGCTGTGAATGGCACTATTTCATTCCTTTTTATGGCTGAGTAGTGTTCCATCGTGGAATATATACCACATTTTCTTTATCCATTCATTGTTGGATGGGCATTTGGGCTGGTTCCATATTTTTGCAGTTGTGAAGTGTGCAAGTATCTTTTTAGTATAATGACTTCTTTCCCCTGGGTAGATACCCAGCAGTGGGATTGCTGGCTCAAATGGTAGTCCTACTTTTAGTTCTTTAAGGAATCTCCACACTGTTTTCCACAGTGGTTGTACTAGTTTATATTCCCACCAAGCAGTGTAAAAGTGTTCCCTTTTTACCACATCCACACCAACATCTATTATTTTATAGTTTTTTTTATTGTGGCCATTCTTGCAGCAGTAAGGTGGTATCACATTGTGGTATTGATTTGCATTTCCCTGATTATTAGGGATGTTGAGCATTTTTTCATGTTTGTCATCCATTTGTATATCTTCTTTTGAGAATTATCTAGTCATGTCTTTATCCACTTTTTAATGGGATTGTTTTGTTTTTCTTTCTGATTTGTTTGAGTTCCTTGTAGTTTCTGGAAATTAGTCCTTTGTCAAATGTATAGATTGTAAAGATTTTGTCCCATTCTGTGGGTTGTCCATTTACTCTGCTGATTACTTCTTTTGCTGTACAGAAGCCTTTTAGCTTAATTAGGTCCCACCTATTTACCTTTGTTTTTGTTGCAGTTGCTTTTGGGTTCTTAGTCATAAAGTCTTTGCCTAGGCCAGTGTCTAGAAGGGTTTTGTCGATGTTATCTTCTAGAATTTTTATGGTTTCAGGTCTTAGATTTAAGTCTTTGATCCATCTTGAGTTGATTTTTGTATAGGATGGGAGATGAGGATACAGTTTTGATCTTCTACATGCAGCTTGGCAATTATCCCAGTACCATTTGTTGAATAGGGTCCTTTCCCCACTTTATGTTTTTTTTTTTTTTTTTTTTTTTTGCTTTGTCGAAGATCAGTTGACTGTAAGTATTTGGCTTTATTTCTGGGTTCTGATTTTGTTCCATTGGTCTATGTGCCTATGTTTATAGTGGTACCATGCTGTTTTGGTGAGTATGGCCTCATAGTATTGTTTGAAGTCAGGTAATGTAGTGTCTCCAGATTTGTTCTTTTTGCATAGTCTTGTTTTGGCTATGTGGGCTCTTTTTTGGTTCCTTATGAGTTTTAGGATTGTTTTTTCTGGTTCTGTGAGCAATGATGGTGGTATTTTGATGGGAATTGCATTGAATTTGTAAACTGACAATATGGTCATTTTCACAATATTGATTCTACCCATCCATGAGCATGGGCTGTGTTTCCATTTGTTTGTGTCATCTATGATTTCTTTCAGCAATGTTTTGTAGTTTTACTTCTAGAGGTCTGTAACCTCTTTGGTTAAATATGTTCCTAAGCATTTTATTTTTTTCACAGCTATTGTAAGAGGGGTTGAGTCCTTGATTTGATTCTCAGCTTGATCACTGTTGATGTATAGCAGTGCTACTGATTTGTGTACATTAATTTTGTATCCTGAAACTTTGCTGAATTAATTTACCAGGTCTGGAAACTTTTTGGATGAATCTTTAGGATTTTCTAGGTATATGATCATTTCATCAGCAAACAGTGACAGTTTGACTTCCTGATTACCAATTTGAATGCCCTTGATTTCTTTATTTTGTCTAATTGCTCTGGTTAGGACTTCTAGCACTGTGTTGAATGGAAGTGGTGAAAGTGGCCATCCTTGTTTTGTTCCAGTTCTCAAGGGGAATGTGTTCAACTTTTCCCCATTCAGTATAATGTTGGCTGTTGGTTTAATTAATGGGTTTTATTAATTTAAGGTATGTCCCTTTTATGCCGATTATGCTGAGGGTTTTAAACATAAAGGGATGTTGGATTTTGTCAGATGCTTTTTTGTGTCTCTTGAGATGATCACGTTTTTTGCTTTAATTCTGTTTATATGGTATATCACATTTATTGACTTGTGGATGTTAAACCATCCCTGCATCCCTGGTATGAAATCCACTTGATTATGGTGGATTATCTTTTTGATATGCTGTTAGCTAGTATTTTGTTGAGGACTTTTCCATCCATGTTCATCAGGGATATTGGTCTGTAGTTTTCTTTTCTTTTCTTTTCTTTTTTTTTTTCTGTTATTTCCTCTGTCGGTTTTGGTATTAAGGGGATACTGGCTTCATAGAATGATTTAGGGAGGACTTCCTCTTGATCTTTTGGAACAGTGTCAATAAGATTGGTACCAGTTGTCTGAATGTCTGATAGAATTCAGCTGTGAATCCATCTGGTCCTGGACCTTTTTTTGTTGTTATTGGCAATTTTTTTATTACCATTTCAATCTTGCTGCTTGTTATTGGTTGTTCAGAGTTTCTGTTTTTATCCTGGTTTAATCTAGGTTGTATGTTTCCAGGAATTTATCCATCTCCTCTAGGTTTTCTAGTTTATGTTCATAAAGATGTTCAGAGTAGCCTTGAATGATCTTTTGTATTTCTGTGGTGTCACTTGTAATATCTCCCATTTTGTTTCTAATTGTACTTACTTGGATCTTCTCCCTTCTTGGTTAATCTCGCTAGTGGTCTATCAACTTTATTTATCTGTTGAAAGAACTAGCTTTTTGTCTCATTTATCTTTTGTATGTTATTTTGGTTTCAGTTTTGTTTAGTTCTGCTCTGGTCTTTGTTATTTCTTTTCTTCTGCTGGGTTTGGGTTTATTCTTGTTTCTCTAGCTCCATGAGGTGTGACCTTAGATTGTCTATTTGTGCTCTTTCAGATTTTTTGATGTAGGCATTTAATGCTGTGAACTTTCCTCTTAGCATTGCCTTTGCTGTATCCCAGAGGTTTTGATAGGTTGTGTCGCTATTATTGTTCGGTTCAAAGAATTTTTTAATTTCCATGTTGATTTTACTGTTGACCCAATGATAATTCAGGAGCGAGTTATTTAATTTCCATATATTTGCATGATTTAATGATTCCTTTTGGAGTTGGTTTCCAATTTTATTCCACTGTGGTCTGAGAGAGTACTTGATATAATTTTGATTTTCTTAATTTGTTGAGATTTGTTTTGTTGTCTATCATATGGTCTGTCTTGGAGAATGTTCCATGTGCTGATGAATAAAATGTGTATTCTGCAGTTGTTGGATATAATGTTCTGTACATATCTGTTAAGTCCGTTTGCTGTAGAGTGTAGTTTAAGCTCATTGTTTCTTTGTTGACTTTCTGTCTTGATGATCTGTCTAGTGCTGTCAGTGGAGTATTGAAATCCCCCACTATTATTGTGTTGCTGTCTATCTCATTTCTTAGATCTAGCAGTAATTGTTTTATAAACTTGGGAGCTCCAGTGTTAGGTGCATATATATCTAGTATTGTGATATTTTCCTGTTAGACTAGTCCTTTTATCATTTTATAATATCCCTCTTTGCCTTTTTTATCTGCTGTTGCTTTAAAGTTTGTTTTGTCTGATATAAGAATATATATTAGTTCTGCTCATTTTTGGTGTCCATTTGGTTTTTGGTATGGATTATCTTTTTCCACCCCTTTACCTTAAGTTATGTGAGTCCTTATGTGTCAGGTCACTTGGTTGGTGAGTTGTATCCATTCTGCCGTTCTGTATCTTTTAAGTGGAGCATTTAGGCTATTCACATTCAATGTTAGTATTGAGATATGACGTGCTATTCTATTCATCGTGCTGTTTGTTGCCTGAATATCCTGTTTTTGTTTTTCTTCATTGTGTTATTGTCTTAAAGGTCTTGTGAGATTTATGCTTTAAGGAGATTCTATTTTCACATATTTTGAGGATTTGTTTCAAGATTTACAGCTCTTCTTAGCAGTTCTTGTAGTGCTAACTTGGTAGTGGCAAATTCTCTCAGCATTTATTTGTCTGAAAAAGACTGTATCTTTCCTTAATTTGTGAAGCCTAGTTTCTATGGATATAACATTTTTGGCTCAAAATTGTTTTGTTTAAGGAGGCTAAAGATAGGGCCCCAATCCCTTCTAGTTTGTAGGGTTTCTGCTGAGAAGTACACTGTTAATCTGGTAGGTTTTCCTTTATAGGTTACCTGATGCTTTTGCCTCACAGCTCTTAAGATTCTTTCCTTCACCTTGACTTTAGATAACCTGATGACTGTGTGCCTAAGTGATGATTTTTTTGCACTGAATTTTCCAGGTGTTCTTTGAGCTTCTTGCGTTTGGATGTCTAGATCTCTAGCAAGGCTGGGGAAGTTTTCCTCGATTATTCCTTAAATAAGTTTTTCAAACTTTTAGGTTTCTCTTCTTCCTCAGGAGCACCAATTATTCTTAGGTTTTGTCATTTAACATAATTCTTGGAGACTTCATTCATTTTTAAAAATTCTTTTTTCTTTGTCTTTGTCAGGCTGGGTTAATTTGAAAACTTTGTCTTCACATTTTAAAGTTCTTTCTGTTATTTGTTCGATTCTGTTGCTAAGACTTTACAGTGCATTTTATGTTTTTCTGTGTCCTTGATTTCCAGAAGTTGTGATTTTTAAAAAATTTGTTAGCTATAAGGATAAATTGAGATTTTTCCATTCATATCCTGTATCATTTCTTAAGTTGGAATTTACCTTTCTCTGGTGCCTCCTTGATTGGCTTAATAAACGACCTGAACTCTTTTTCTGGCAATTCAGAGATTTTGTCTTGGTTTGAATCCATTGCTGGTGGGCTAGTGTGATCTTTCGGGGTTGTTAAATAAACCTGTTTTGTCATATTACCAGAATAGTTTTTCTGGTTCTTTCTCATTTGGGTGGACTATGTTGAGGAAAGATCTGGGGCTCAGGGCTGCTGTTCAGATTCTTTTGTCCCATGGAGGTGCTCCCTTGATGTGGTGCTCCCTCCTTTCCCCTAGGGATAGGGCTCCTGAGAGCCAAACTGCAGTGATTGTCATTTCTCTTCTGGATTTAGCTACCCAGCAGAACTACCTGGCTCTAGGCTGGTATCGGCAAGTGTCTGCAAAGAGTCTTGTGGTGTGATTCATCTTCAGGCCTCTTAGCCCCGGATATCAGCACCTGTTCCAATGAAAGTAGCAGGGGAGTGAAGTAGACTCTGTGAGGGTCCTTGGTTGTATTTTTCTTAAGTGCACTGGTTTTGTGTTGGTTGGGCTCCAACCAGGATGTGGCACTTTCAAGAACGTATCATTTGGGGTACTGTAGGGAAGATACAAATTTGCCCAAGGGTTAGGCGGTGGGCAGGGCCATAGAGTTCCCAGTAGATTATGTCATTTGTCTTCCCCTGTCAGGGCAGGTAGAGAGAGACCATCATGTGGGGGCATTGTTAGGCCTGTCAGAGCTCAGATTCTTTTTGGGCAGGCTTGCTGTGGCTGTTGTTGGGGATGGGAGTGTGGTTCCTAGGCCAATGGAGTTATGTTCCCAGGGGGATTATGGCTGCCTATGCTGCATCACACAAGTCACCAGGAAAGTAGGGCAAAGCTGGCAGTCACAGGCCTTGCCTAGCTCCCACGCAGCCTGCAGCCTGAAAGGCTGGTCTCGCTCCCACCACCCCTGCCCCCCAACAGCACAGAGTTTATTTCCAGGCAGCTGGTGAGCCGGACTGAGAACTTGCCCCAGGCTACAAGCCTCCCAACTGAGAAAGCAAGCCAACTCACAGTGCTTAGGCTGTCCCAGGGAGGCTGCAGGGGCAATCCACTTCCTTCAAAGAGTCTGTGGGTTCTCTTGGTCTTTCTGGTATGTTCCTGCAGTAGTTCTTGGAACAGAAATTCACAGTGTGCGTGTCTGCATGCTGCTCTGTCTGTCCAAGTGGGAGCTGCAAGTTAATCTTGCCTCCTATCTGCCATTTTCCTCTTTTCTGTAAGTGTGATCCTATATTAATAAAAATAAATAATAACAAAAATCCCAATATATGTGTGTCTGTTTGGTTATATATTTTTAAACTAGCATGGAGGAAGTTGTAAAGAGTCACATCAGCCTGTAAACACTGGTTCCCTTGGAGAGGTAGCAATGGAGGAGGATAACAGAAAATTTGGGGAATATACATCTAAGTTATTTTATCATTGAAAAGATCATTTATTATTTTATAATTGTTAAAAATTAATAAAGAAATAGGCCAGTCGTGGTGGCTCATGCCTGTAATCCCAGCACATTGGGAGACCGAGGTGGGTGGATCATGAGGTCAGGAGTTCAAGATCAGCCTGGCCAAGATGGTGAAACCCCATCTCTACTAACAATATTAAAAAATTAGCCGGGCATGGTGACACGCGCCTGTAATGCCAGCTACTCCGGAGGCTGAGGCCGAGAATTGCTTAAACCTGGAGGGGTGGAGGTTGCAGTGAGCCAAGATCGTGCCACTGCACTCCAGCCTGGGCGACAGAGCAAGACTCCATCTCAAAAAAAAGAAAAGAAATAAACAGTATCACCAACAAAAAGGATACAGATAGATAGCATGTGTTTTGATATAAGTCCCTACTTTTAGAAATCTCTAGAGGGGTTTTCTAAACACAGCCTGTAACTGATAAATTTTTAATTCCTATTCCCCTGCTTTGCAACAGTGCTATTAAAAGAGCTTGATTAATTAAAGAATTTAAGAAATTTGGTACATGTTTGGAAACAAATAGATCCAGATTTGTAGAAGGTCATTCTTCTATTATAGTCAGTCTAAAGATATTTGTGGAAAGCAACCATGCATATCTTTTCCACATTAGCAAGAAAAGTGATTCTCTTTGCACTTATTAGCCACCAGAAAAATTCTCTTTGTTTCACTTATTTTCAGATTTATGTAGTCTGAATTAATATTTCAATAACCCTCTTCAAGAAAAGCATTTGGAACTATTCCACATGAATGTTGCATTCTTTAAGCAAAAGTGCAGAACATACTTTTTCAAGGCACAGATTGCTTTTCATAATGTTTTCTCCGTAATCATGTAAAAAGGGACAAATCTGATGTACATATTAGAGAAATGGCTCTGTCTTAGCAGGCAAAAGTCACCTCATTCAACAAAGCTCACAGCAGTTTTAAAGAGGAGGGTATATAAAAATAGCAAGTACATTTCTCTGTACAATGTGTCATACTCCCACCCTCAGCTAATCCAGTATTAAATGAAAACATTTGCCATGGCAACATCGATTTACAAAGGGCAAATGATGTTTCTGAGAGACTGGAGTATTTCCTTTTATAGATTTCAGAAGCACACACAGTTAACACTTTAGCAACCTTGTTTAATATCTAGATAGATAGATAGATAGATAGATAGATAGATAGATAGATAGATAGATAACTGAAAAAGCTTTACTTGATTATTTTTAAGTATTGTAATTTGGCGATAAAATCCAAAACAGAACCACAAACTCCTAACAAAAACTGACATCAAAATAGATTCAAGCAGAAAAGAAAAATCACTAGAACATTTTAGCCTTCGTTTTTTATGGGAATAACAATTATTTCATGTGGTAAACTGTGCTAAATCTCTGAGTGATCATTTTGCTATGAAAATGAAAATTCTGTTTAGCTTACTATTTCTATAGTTGATGTTATCAGTTATAGTATTTAGCCTCCTCATTTTGGACATGTTTAAAATATTTTATCTTTATGTATTTTTCATAAATACTAAGGCAGTATTCACAGATTATAGTTGTGATTTCATCTGTTTGACTCAGACTATGAAGGCAGACACAGTAGATGTAAGCAATAAGATAGACTGATAGCCTGAGTAAATGCGAGTATTGAAGAGGTGACCCTAGTGGGGTCAGACAAGTTTAGAAGTTAACAAATAGTCTCTATATTGTTTCTCTGCTTGTCATAACCACTCCATAATACAAAATGGAGAAAGTTGTGCTCAGGGGTGAGGAAATTAAGTTCCTGCCCTAAATAGTTTATAGTCAAGAGTAAAAAATTTGTTCTACTCAATGTGAATTCTTTGACTCTGCCAGAAGTGAATACTGTTGTATCTTCTATCTGTCCTTTATTTAATCAGCACAGTAAGCTGGGGTCTAGAAGCTCATGGCTTCTGAGTGTAAGGGAACTTCTAGTCCTTCAGTCAATTATGGCAGGAGTCAATTGAAATGAATAAGGTGTTTCATACAGTTACCACCCACGGCACTCACCAGTGAAGCAAACAACAGCCAAATCTAGCACTGTTTTAATGTTTTCAGGTCTACTGTTGTTTGAAGACGGCAGGTTCTTTGGAACACCTTGTGTCGTTTATTTTCTCACTTGCCTCTTTCTTGAACATGCACTCCCCACGATTCAAAAATATCAACTGTCAAGAAGTTTACAAATGTATAAAACTGAGATAGTTACCTTCCATTTGCAAAATAAGTCCTCCAGAAGATATTTATCATGAATTAAGAATTTATAGAGAATAGAGATTTAGCCAACCTGTGATTTGCTGTCCTGTTTACGTTTATTATGAAGGAGAACATTAAGAATGATCTTATCTCTTCATTGTGGAAGTCAGTTCCAGAAATTATTGAGAATGAGCTTTTTCCGCAAGATAAGTTCAAACCTTCTAGCAAATCCCAAAGATATTATAATGTACATATGAGTTTTAATAGAGTTAATTCAGGCGTATATAATATTTTGTAGTAATTTTGCAGAGTATTGAAATGTTAACAAGACTGAAATGATTTTCCATCCCTTCTTTTTTTAAATATCAGTCTGCCAGACCATTTTTCTTCTTAGGCTTTTATGTTGCTGTTGTTCTTTACATTCCTTTTTCAGTATTTAAATATCAGTCACTATAATGTTACAGAATATGTATTCTTTCTCTGTGAACCTGCCTGACTCTCTCACACTGATCTGATCTGAGCACCCTAAGTTGTATCACTCTTATAGAACCATTCATTATATTGTCACTAATTATAGTGATTAATTTTTATGTTCTAAACATCTCGCACTAAAAGGTCTCTGAAACCAATGACTGTATCTTACTTATCTTTGTGCATATTTTTGGTCAGTGTATACGCAAACTTAGCAAACATCACAGTCTGTATTTACAAGAAGCCAGCTTCTGTCTGTCCTGTGGGAAAGATATTGTTTTCACAGTATTCTGTATTATGCCTTGCACATAGAAGGTACTCAGTAGAGTATCTGTTGGTTAACCAATCTCCCTTGATCTACACCTAGTTGTTTCTTCTGTTCTTCAGTACAGGTAGGAAAGTAAGTTGGATGATGATCCATGTGGTATCATAAAGATTGTCTATCTAGTTAGTGCTATATTCCCAGTGCCTTGCAGAGTGCCTGGTACTTAGTAGACATTAACAAATATTTGTTAGGGATTGATATTTAATGGTTATTGCTATGGCTTGGATATGGTTTGTCCCCACCAGAACTCATGTTAAAAGTTGATTCCCAATGTGGCACTGTCGGGAGATGGGGTCTAGTTGGAGATGTTTGGGCCACGGAGGCAGATCTCTTATGAATAGATTAATGCCCTCACATGAGAGTAAGTGAGAATGGATTAGTTTTCAGGAGAATAGTTTGTTAAAAAATTGTGCCTCCCTTCGTTTCTCTCTCTTGCCTCCTCTCTTACCATGTGATTTTTGCTCAAGCTTTTTCTCCATTCTGCTTTTATTCATGAATTAAAGCAGCCTAAGGCCCTTACCAGATACAGCTACCCAATCTTGATTTTTCCAGCTACCAGAATCGTGAGCCAACCTCTTTTCTTTGTAAACTACTCAGCCTCAGGTATTCTGTTATAGCAACACAAAATGGATGAAGACAGTTGTATTCTTCAGTCAAAGCACAGAGCACATTAGCAAGTAAAGCTTGTTTAGGCAGTTAGACTTCAAAGAAATTTATAGTGCAGTAAATATTTCATCTTCTTGGTTAACATGGTTGGAACTACATTTGACTATTTACCTCTTTAATGTTCTGAATTCTAGGTGTCTACAATTACTTTAATTTTTTCTCTCAAAATGTCTTTCAAATTTTTCCTTTTTCCTGTCTGTTCCAGCTGCACTGGTTTCTTTGACTTCCTTGTACTTACTACATTTCCTCTCAAGTCTGTGCCCATGTTGTTTTCTTGCTAAGTTTACTCTTCCCTCACTGTTTAACCTGGCAAATACCTTCCCATCTTTCAGATCTCAGCCTGGGCATCACTTTCTCAAAGAAGCTTTTCCTGACCACCTCCCATTCCCCCTATTCCTCCTGTTCCCCCATCCTCTACCTTTTAGAGTGCTATGGTAGCTCTCTTAGCACCCCATGCCTCTTTTTCAGGGTAACCTTCACAAATGCAGTTTCATATTTGTTAACATCATTATTCAATTCATGCCTCTATTTCTTCACCAGACTGCAGACTATGGAGGGCAGGAAGCACAGCAGGTTTTGCTCATCATTGTATCTCATCAGTCTATTCCAGTGTGTGGCAGTAGCCAACTCAATATGTATTTGAGTGATAAACAGACATACGGGGCATATGGGTGGATGAATGGACGAATTTCCACTGCTACTCTCCAATTATAGACAATCCAGATAGCAACACTTCCTGGTCTGTTCCAGCTCCATTGCTTCCCCCTGCCCATTGTATCCTCCTTGCCCATTCTCAGTTCCATCAGTGTGTCTCCTAAAGGACTGCACCTGTAATTCCATGCCCCATACTCCACTCATTCAGCATGACTGACATCACGTTTAAACAGATCTAAATTCTAATTTAAATCAAATTAATATTCTCTAAATTAGACAAAATTCTCAAATCAAATCTCAATTCTCCTTATCTCCCAAGGCCTTTTATTATCTGGTTTTGTTCAGTCTATTCAATTTCCTGTATCAAAACTCCCTAAAATGTCACCTCTGTACCTAATAGTCCAGTTACCAGACTGTCCCTGCCTCTACCACACTTACTCCCATCTCAGGGTTTGGTTCAGGCTGTATTTTCAGGTCCCCCAGGTGTCTTCCTCTTAACTTTGTTTATTTGAATTCCTCCCTTCCTGTGTGAAAACTTAATGTCTCTTTTCTGAGCCTCTCTAATGCTGAGAGAAGTCTTGGTTACCTCCTTTTGTTTCGTTTTTTTTTTCTTTAAAATAATGCTTTTATTTAAAATACCTTTTTTACAAATATTAACATTTTATTGAATATGCTAAAATCACATGAACACTTGGCACCATTTGAAATGTAATCCTATCTATGGAATGGAATGCAGACATTAAATGTAAAAGGGAGACAGATTTAGGACTTTAGGAACATGTTTTAAAATAAAAGTTTTTAATAAATTTCAGTACTCCGTTTGTTTTTGAGGTTACCACTTTATAATTTTTAAAATACTAGAACTGCCAAAGAGAAGTATAAAAACAGGGATGTATTTTATGTGCTGGATATTTGCCACTGGCCTCTCCAGATGTCCTTCCCACCCTTCTTCAGCCTGCTCCACGCTCCGGGAGGCTGACCTTTATGTACTACATTAATGGGCTCCCTTGCTCTCTGGCTTTCAGTGGCTTTAGTCTGTGGGAGGAACTGGCAGAAGACTGGGCAGCAGGAGGAGAAGGAGGTCAGGGTATTTATTTCCTTGGTTCCTTTTATGCTGGGCAGCAGTTTGGCAGTAACTGGGTTTCTCTAATGATACCATAGCTCCTATCATGTCTCATGGTTATGAGTTTCTAGTTTTGGTAACTCTTCCTCTTCTTGGCTCTTAGGTTTTTGGGTGGTAACAGTTTGCTGCTTTATAAATCCCTGGGGTGTTTTAACATTCCTGCATGCCTCCCTTAACCTAGCCATATTTGTCCTTGGTTCCTTGGTGAACATTCTTCTGAACTGCCCCCTTTATTTGTGTCTTCTCTTTTCTTAATGGAACACTGACTGATATCATTTAAGTATTAACTATAGCAAATTAATGCTTTCATTATAGAAGTGATGCAGTGTGATACACAGTCCCATTCACAAGATAATTACAAGATTTGCAAAATATATTAATTCTTTATGCTTTACAGGTGGTGAGGTCTGAACACAAGTGGGAAGTTATGGAATGAATATCATCTTTTTTCATTCCTATCTTGTGCCTCTGACTCTGCATGATCTTGTTAGGGGAAAAGGTCTGGCTAGGTGGCCCTCCTCCTTGGCCCCCTTATTGGGCCTGTCTAGGACCAAGCCAGCACTCTGGTCTCCCCCTTCTCAGAATTCCTACTAGTTTTTTAGTCCTTACAACAAGGCTTAACACTTTACCATTTCCTAATGGCAGACTTTGTCACATCCATTAGATTCTAAAGTTTCTGAGAGAAAAGAGTATTTTTATGTCTATGTGTATGCCCCTGGAACAATACATACATAACATAAAAAGATCTTAAAGACCCTTTTCTCTCCTTTTCCTTGTGATGTATTTGTGAAGAAATCAGGGTATTTGTTCTATAGAGTATCATACATTTTAGGTTTTGCTGATTGCATCACTAGAGTATCATTTAACATGTTCCTGTGTTCTTTTTTCTTTTTTGTACTGGTGCATCTAGAGGCTAGATCAGATTTAGATTAGAGTTTGGTACAAGAATATTTCATAGATGGTGGTATGTATTACCAGCAGAAGGTAATCTGATTGTCTCTCTTCTTGTAATGTTAATACTACCCATTAATGAGGAAATGTAAGGTTGATAATCCATTATAAAGTCTTGTCAGCTTTTTATCTATTGCTTTTAGTTGCCATGAATGATCATCATTGCCTTGATTAATTAGAAGTTGCATATGATAAGTGTTCTAATTCTTTCATTCCTTCTGAATTGGTCAGTGGAAATACATCTACACAAGGAAACTTTCCCTCATAAGCTATTTGATCACCTTTAAATACACTTTATATTGCTTACATTATTTTTGTTCTATAATTGCTAGATATAAAACTTTTCTTATAACACCTACTAACTATCATTGGACTATAGAAACTTAATTATATATTGATGATAATTTAGAATTGTTTAATTTAATTGTACTTATCATGATTTGTGGATTTGTGCATGTGTATGTGTAAGCCTGAGAAAACATAAGAAAATAAAGCTGATTTTAAAGCATTGTAATTTTGTTGTTGAATATTAGGAATTTTCCAAGGAAGTTTAGGAAAGAATACAATGTACTAAAATGTAGTATTTATGTTTCTAATGTAAAATTAACTTATGACAAGTAAAAACATATCTGGAAAATGGGCATTTGCAATTTCTACAGCTATTTGGTTCATATACTAATAATGCCATTAACTGTCTGACAAGTATCCACTTGGAGTTTAGAAGACAACCTTTGTAGAGTCCTTCCTTTTCTTGAATTATTAATATTATCTTTGAATGGACATTGCATAATTACAGTGGGATAAATTTAGTTTGATAGACTTAAAAAGTATAAATAAAATGCTGAAAGGAAAAAATGACTCAGTGCTCTAAAGCTATTTTTATAGGATCAAGTCCTTTATAAAATGTTTTTGCTCATGAAACATAACAAAATTCAACAAACTCATTCAACTAACATTCACTGCATACCCAGTTCCTATGTCAGGTAGTCTTTGGGAATACAAGCAAGAATAAATCAAGGCTTCACCCCTTAAAACACAATACAATAGCACGACTAGCAAAAAAGGAGCTTTGTTGTAAATGCCTAATACTGAAATAGAAATGTTTATGACATAAAAAGGAAAATCCAAGAGCAGGCCAAAGAATGTTTTTATATTTGATTTTATAGTTCCTCTTAAAAGTTCAAGGCTAAGGATGCAAATCTGTTGAATGTTTCTTTTATGAGTTAGAAGTTTAAGGGAAATGAATAGGTCACAGAATCATTATGAGGGAGGCAGGGAGAAGCAGAATAACTTTGCCTTTGACCATTATGGTTAAATATATGACTCCATCACTAAACATAAGTACCCCATGTCTGTTTCACCTCTCCTTTGAAAGGAAAAAAGTATAATTTTTCAGAAGGCACAATTTCTTCTTATTAACTTAGAATTGAATTGGCTTTCCATCTCTTATTTCCATCAACATTATCAGACTTGCTAAACTGGGAATTGGCATTTTATCATTCTGTCTTCTTATATCTTAGTAGCTAGTTACGAGACTCATTTGAACCTGCCTAGATGAGTATATTTAATTAATGGTAGATGAAAAGACAAGGATTTCAAAAATTCTGAAGAGGTCAATACATTGAAATGGGCCTGGTTGCCTGAAAATTATCTACTGATGAATAAACTTAGAATGCTATCAGGACCTATTGTTTGCCTATTTTGCAGACTTCTCCTGTTCTTTCTTACCTAAGAGAAATCCCCTTTTGTCCCATTACTGGCCTTCCCTTTCCTGATTAGACTAAGTCAATTCTGGTCATTCCTTTTCTCTTGCTAATGATTGCTTTAGAGTTGGGCATGTGGTATAATTCTGGCCATTTAGATGTGAGGTGAAGTCTTTTGGAGCTGAAGTGCTTCTGGGAAAGTGTCATTCTTGAAAAGGACCTTAAGGAAGAGACTTTCCCTCCCCTAGCCTTTGGAAATTGCATTGGGCATTGTGACAATGTCATAGTCAAGCTACTGCAACTATCTTGTGATCAGGAAGGGAGGCGAATCCATGAAATAAAGGCAACAGGCTGAATATGACAAAGCTGAAAGATGAAAAGAACCTGATTACTTGATGACGTTGTTTAGTTGCTGGATGAAATAATCATTTTTGCATTTGTTCTACTTCTGGACTTCTCATTATGTGAGAGACTACATCTCTATAGGTTTAAGTCATTTTGAATTGGTCTTCTGCAGTTTGCAGCCAAATGCATTCTTAGTGATGATAAATATTTTCTTAGACCTCTTTCGTGTGACTGAGATATCATGTATTTAGTTTAGTGTGATCTTTGTAATATGTCCTGATGACTATGCACGATCATTCCAAAAAAGAAAAGAGCTATTTCTGATAAACACTTTCATAGCCCCAAGAGTGCATTGCCCTTTTGCTTTTTTATTGTACCAATTTTAAGTGTCACCAGCAGTGAAATAAAACTTTAAGCATCTTTCAAGTTGAAAATTCTGCTAATAGTTGCCACGAGTACATACATTTATTTGAGCTTTACAAGTTTATTTGCATATTTTACATCCTGTCTTCAACAGGAACCCTTTCAGGCAATGTTACACTGTGCTGATACCAGTCATCAATGCGTAACAAATAGTAAAAGTGCAAATAATACATGAATAAATTAATTTTCAAATTGTCCTTTGCTTATATATGTAGCAGAGTCTCACAGTTTATAGACTATTCTTCAAGTATGCAAAAAAAAATAAATATTTTACTTTAAAAAATTGATCTAATTTAGCTTATTACACCCGTGACCTCTGGGTATCAAGGGAAGAAAACCTTCAAAGTATCAGTTAAAGGTATCTCATTTTCTTCTGGTTCAAGACAGTCATCTCAACTTTTTAGTAAGCTATACCTCCTCTTCCCTGTTTCATTTGTCAGTGCAGTATTTGGTGGTCTTACATGAATGGCCTTGAGCAGTGGAAGACGTCTTAAATGAATGGGATTCGTTGCCTCTGTTTCCTTAATTGGTATCAATTTCAATAACTGTGATTACGAAATTAACCTCCATTTGGCCAGAGGAATTTCTTTTACTTCTTCCTTTTATTTAGAAAGGTACTCCCCTATGTCATGCTTTCTTCCTTTCCCAGCTTAGCTTTAGCCCTGCCCACCTCCTTGGAGCCATAACAGAATGCTTGCTGGGGAACCAAATATGATTTATGTGGGAGAGGAATGTGAATACATTCAAAATAGTAGTATTACAAATCTGTAAATCCTGAAAACCCAAAACCTTGCACAGAACTGTAACATTGATAAATACGCTGAAGTCTGTTGGGTTGTTACTAAAAGTCATCTACTTTAACATTGTAATTCTTATTTTTTTCTTACTCTTTCATGTGAAAAGTATCCACTTTTGTAGTATATCACTTCACTAGTCCCCAGTGCATCATAAGAAGTTAAAATTACTGTGTGCCAAAAGAGTAAATTAGGTGTTCAGGTTCCTAGGTTTGTGTTGGTATTACTAGTCTATGGAACAGGAATGGTTTCCTGGGTTGGAAGTCAACAAGCAGCCACTGAAATTCTCTACTTGGTGGCATATTCTCTGCTGGAGTCTATATAACACCAATATTGCTTTAAATAATTTTCCATACCTTATTTTATTTTGCATATTTGAGATTTTTAAATTAACCTATTGACTCATCCCCTTTTCTTTAGCTTTCTCAAGCTCTTCAGTTTTTTTTTGCTGTTTTTATTGTTTGTTTTTCCCTTGATGTTTTGTCTTTCCTGTTTCTCAATCTGCCTTAGTCCCTGTGATCAACACCAAAGGAACTGGTGGGAAAACTTTGTGGTGACTGCTATGTACCATTGCTGCAGGCATTTCTCGAATGGGGTCAGTGTAGATGACATCACTAGAGATCCTGGGAGTAAATACCATGGACAGCGAGTGTGGCTAGAGCTTTACATAGTCTTGGGAAGAGCTTGAACCACGAGAAGAGTACCCACAGGGTCTCAGTCCTTCTAGGGGGAGTCACAGAGAAAAACTGGGTTCTTTAAAATATTAATAAGTTAGGGATATTAACACAAAGGTAGATGTCTAGATATTAATATTGTATTGTAGACATGCCTATGAGAACACAGCTTACTTATGGATTTTGATTAGCCACATTGTCAACTACCCTCTCCTTAAAACATTCTCTTCCTTTGGCTTCCAAGGCATGTGGCTCACCTGGTTTTTCTCTGAACTCCTTGGTCACTGTTACTTGGCCAGCCAGTTCACAGCTCTGTCATTTCTCTTTCCCTTTTTCTCTCTACTCTCACTAAGCAGCCTCCTCTACACACATTGCCCAACTACTATCCAATTTTTATGTTTCCTAAATTTATATCTTTAGGCCAAGCCTCACCTCTGAACTCCAGATCTTGACCCAACTGCCCCTATGACATTTACATGTGGAGTTTTCAAAAGCTGCTCAAGTCCAACATGTTCAGTGCCAAATACATTATCTTCTTCAAACCTGGTCATCTGTGTTTTATGTCTCAGTGAATGATACCACCAATACATTCAGTTATGCAAGCCAGAAATCCAGGAATTATTCTCAACACTGCCTCCTTACCTTCCTTTGAAATCTACTCCCCAGTCATGTCTATTTTACCTTTAAAATGTCTCCAGAATCTGTCCTGTTTTCTCCTCTACTGTCATCACCTAGTTTTAAGCTACTATTTTTCTGAATAACTACATGGCATCTTCACTAGCCTTATCTGGTTAATTTCCATGTCATTTTCCTTAAAAAATGAAAATGTCTGTGGCTTCCTGTGGCTGTCATGAAAAACGAAACAACCAAAATTCTTAAATGAACTATAGGCCCTGCATTGTGTGCCACATCTACATGCCTAGTCCAATTTAAAACACATTCCTCTGTCTATGTGTACTGGCTTTTGTTTTTTCTGTCACACCAAGTTCTGTCCAATTACACGGCCTTTGAAAATACTATTTCTTATGCTAAAACATTGCCAACCCCCTTGACCTAAATTATTTCCTCTGAATTATTAGTTTTTGTAGCAACCTGTATTTCTTCTTTGTAGCACTTAAAACAGTAAAAAATTTAGCATTTATGTGTGACTATTTCTTTGCTAAACTAGTAGACTGTAAGTTCTATGAGGGCAGAGACCATGTATACTTTTGCTCACAGTTTTACAAATGTAGTACAGTGTCTGCTTCCTGGGAATCGCTCATCATATATGCTTGCTAAGTGAATGAATGGATGGGTAGAAGAATGACTTTCTGTGCAGCCACTGAAAGATTTAAAGGTAGGCAAGTATTAATGAGATGACTATGGCAAGATATATTAGAATTAGAATAGGCCCAGGAGCGGGAGAAACATGGAAATTAAGAAGACCACTTTGTTTTCTGATGGTTCATTATAAATTTCAAGAGAATAGAATGCAACTTTGGCAGTAAAATATTGGACAGACCCATTCAAGTCTAGAGCTTCTCTCCTATAAAGCTATATTGTCTCAGTATCAAATAAAAGCCACTTAGCATAGAAATATGGTGTTTGGGGTAGTGATTGAGGAGCCTTTCCTGTTCTGAAGTGTCCACAAACAGATTTCGTACATACAGTTAGTTTCTAATCATTTGTGTTAAAGGACAGGAATATCATTGTGAATAAATGTTGGCACCAGGTTCAGAAGATTGACTGATTCCATGTTCAGGGGAACCTGATGAAAAGCATGAACCACTAGCTTAAGGTTGGGAAAGGTGAGTAGTGGAGATAGTCTGCAATCCCTGTTCAGAATAGCACAGTTTCCTTCTTGTAACTCCCCAGTACCCATCACAGGGAAGCCAAGGAGGTTTCCACCGCTATCGCCACCCTGTTGTATGATAGGCAGTTAATGATAGTAGATTATTAGTATGTTCCTTTTTGTTTACTTGTAAGTGAAAGTATGTGAAAGCTCTAAGACAGCTGTTCCCTCACCAAAATATTTTTCCTTCATCGTTTGCTCATACAGATTTGTAATTCCCATAGAAGAGCGCTTGCCAAGAGAGTCACTTCCATTTGAACTACTTGGCGTTGAGAATCTTCTCATCATCAGCCACAGTGTGATTATAATTTAAAAATGCAAATGGGATTCTGGGATGAATCAACTGAAGGATAAAATTCATATGAAAAAGTGATGCTGTGTAAAACCCTAATTAGGCAGCATCTATAATATACAGCCTTTCTTAAACTGTGAGTTTATTGCCACCAAAAGAAGTAGATATGTGCAAAATTCAGCAACCATTTATAGAGCTCCCAGTATGTGTCAGATATTATTCTAAATGCCTAAAATGCTAGACATACACTGTTAAAAGATTACATTCTAGGTTGGGAAAAATGTTGATAGGGGATGGAATTAGTATAGTGGTAAGGACAAAAGTGAAGCATTTTGGAGAATCATTTGGGAACGTTGTAACATAAAATCTTCACTATGACTATTTCTTCCACAGCCTAAGAAATATAATAACATCTTTAAAAAATTAAATGGTAAGAAAAAGATAACAGGGAAAGGAAAACAAGGATAGACTACATATAATAGTGATAGTTTAAGGAATTTTATGTTATTAAGTGTTTTATGTTATTAATTCTGGCTTCAGAGAGATGGATTATTTAAACTTGAGTTTTTTGCTCCAGAAAATCTTTTATGCTTTGGTATAATTTTCCTTTGCTCTAGCTTCCTTTTATGCTAGGATGAGGTGGAGAGTACAAATACCGCTGAGTTAGTGTGAGCCTACTATGCATGCATTAAGAACGCTTTGGGAGACAGCAATTTGATTCTGTTACATAGTTGGATCAATTAAAGTAAAACTTTGAAAAATAATTTTCCAATTGTTTTCTTTCTCTCATAATCGAAATCCTGGCCAAAGGGGCTTGATCACTTTCCATACATTTGCCTTGTTGGATGGGCAGAACTACCAACGGTCTTGAGATTTCCATTAGTTTTTCCCAAAACGCAAGTTATTCAAACCCTAAATGAGTAATATGTGAAAATGTAGGAATTTAGGGTTCCTTATCATTTTGTCTGGGTTGGATTTAAAATGTAGACAATCAGGGGTTGGTATAGAGACTATTACCAACTTTCTGATCAGCTATTCTGAGGCACAAAGTCACAATTGCCACCACAAGATGGTTCCACTGGTTCTGGGTTTTGATTACTCCTATTACATATATTTAAGGTGTACATCGTGCTGTTTTAATATTCATATTCATAGTGAAATTATTACTATAGTTAAGCAAATTAATCTCTCCATCATCTTTCATAGTTATTTTTACTTTTATTGTTTGGTGTTTTGGTTATTAAATAAGTGATGACTTAGAAAAGTTACCAGAGACCATACTATACACAATATAATATTTCTATGACTTATGGCCTCTTTACAGGGAGCAACCAATTTACAAATAGCCACAGAAATAAGCAAAAGGGCCATAACCAGATGAAACTGCATCATGTTCTTATTTGTACACCTCTTTGTGTCATCACATTGAATAGTCTTTAAGAAAGGTACTCTGGGGGGATTCTGTACAATAAAAGGTTATTATCCAATCAAGATCAAATCATAGTATTCAACACTAGAATCTGAATGGTGGTATCTTTGGTTTCCCCCAAATAAAAATTACTGGTTTATGTGAACAATTTTCATATGTAATAATATACAGAGATTTTGTTTGTCTCATAATAATTTAAATAAGCAGTTGATTTTATTAACTTCCTTTTCCATAGAAACCACTACATCTCTGTCTTGCAAATGACTAAATCAAAATAAAGAATGCTATGAGAGAACTCTTGGTTAAAAATGGGTAGTAATAGGATATTATAGGAGTGTTATAGTAATAAAGGCCTTTTTATTTCTAGCACACTATCTTATTTTGTTAGAAAAATGTGCTTTTCTTGGATAGTTCCCAGTAGCATCAGTAAAGAGGCATCAGCAATATCATATCCCTCTTGATTCAGATTCGGCTGATGTGCCAAAACAGATAGCACTGGGCACCGTGGCTATGTAGATTCATATTATTTCTCCCTTTTTGTATATCTGAGCCTTATGTTAGCAGTTTGAATCTGTAGTATTTTACAGACAGTCGCCTGGCACCAAGCTCAGGTACAGTGTTCTTTCCACAGAGAGAAAAAGAGGATTCATGATGATGATAAATGGAAAATTGTGAAGGGTTGTGCTGGTAGTTTGGGTTGAATTATAGAAGCATCTTTACTAGGACAGTGTGTTCGTAGGAAAAGACTATTATAATGGGCAATAAGGTGCTGTCTTTGTCTCTTCAGAATGTGTTTCAGAGAAACATTGATCTGAGTTATATGTATATTTTCAAATAACTTTGCAGAAACAAAATAGTGACAAAATTAAATAGCTGTGGCTCTAATCTAGTTCATTGTAGTTTGACAACAAGCTTTTATGAAATGTTCTCAGGTGCTATTGAAAATTTAGGGTACTTGGACTAAAACTTCCTGTTAAATTTTATGTTACTTTGATTCCCTTATTTCTCCTATTAATCAAGTAAACAACTGAAATTGTGCCTAAGAACTGACAACACTTTTCTAGAGAGGTTTGAAAGATAATCTTTTAACAGCTATCTTTCCATAGTGGAAAGAGAAGTGCTTTAATAACCTGGGTACAAATTCCATTTCACCAATTTCTAGATTGCTTTTTACCTGTAAACAAATTACTTACCATCTTTAGCTTCATTTTTGCCATGTGTAAAATGGTGTCTGTAATACCTACCAAATAGTGTTATCATGGAAAATAACTATGATAGAAACTTCTAATTGTGTATGATACTTGCCTCCTACAGAGAGTCTCCTTCCCCCCTCCCCTCCCCTCCCCTCTTCTCCTCTCTTCTCCTCTCCTCTCCTCTCCTCTCCTCTCCTCTCCTCTCCCCTCCCTTTCCCCCACCTGTCTCTTTCTTCAGCTGACTTTAACAACTTAGGAAAGAAATAGTCGAAATCTGAACGGATTCTCATTATTAGATAAGTTATAAGCCAAAAAACAGAAATTGCTAGATGAAAGACATTTTCAAATTATTCTTATTTTAAATTGGGCGGCTGATGGTAAAAAATAATAATTATAGTATGGATCTGATGAATTATAAGTATAAATAACAGGTTCCTTTATTCTCTGTATTATATGTAACCATTATTATACTTAATTTTTTTAAATTGAGAACCAACTTGCTGAATTTGATATATCTATGTATGCCTGTAACTTCCCTATTCCATAAACATTGAGGACTTACAATAAAATCAAAGATGGAGTAAAATCAAAACCTGTTAGTCCAAATTAAAAAGAAGTTCTGTTTCCTTTTCATTTCATCATAACCTTTTGATCCTTTTTCATTGTAAGTATATGCTTAGATGCTTTAAATTTACTTTTGTTTTTATATTTGCTTTTAAGTCATTATTTGTCACATTGCTTGGAATGATCTTGAATATATTAGTATAATGCACAGAGTGCCTATGTTGAGATCCCAGCTCCTGCACTTGTTGGCGTCCAAGATAAATAAGCCAACACCACTTAAAGTGGTAAGAATAGATTTTATTCAGTAGTAACTATTGCAGTAGGGAAGTGGGTCCAGTGTGAAGTGAACCTAACTTTGTCGAAACAAAAGGGAGGAGACCTTTTAGAAGCTGGGGTGTGCTGAGGGAAAGGCACTGAAGGATGTGAAAGGGAGCTGGTCCATGTGGCTGGGCCATCTGGGTTTGTTATTTGGGAGAAGAAGCAAACTCATTATGTCTTTATGACAGAAGGCAGTGGTGTCGATTAGAACAAGGTGCCTACTGGACTTGAAAGCTGTGTAGTTATCTCCCTGAATGTAAGAAGACATTTTTGGGTGGTAGAAGATTTACATCTCAAAGGAGCAGAGAAAGGATTTATAGTTGCAAACTTTCTGAAGTAACTGCTCTAAGAGAGGGTTCAGCGGTTTATGCTTGTTACCAGGTTTTGGCTAGAACAAATAGTAAAATCTTCTGGAAGAATTGAACTTTCTCGGGTGGGTACCTTAAAGGGTGATGGGGTCACATGAGGGGTGCAGCTGTGAGCTGTTAGAAACTATGCTAATGTGTTTCTTCACGTCTCTTAATTTGTGTGTGTGCATGTGTGTATGTATTGCGAGGAGAGGGTAGACAAAATCAGCACATTTCCTTATTGGCAAAATAAAGTTGAATCTAAATTATAAAGACTTCTAAGAAATGAAACAATGCTGAAATGAGAAGAAAATGGCATATATGAAAGTAGTAACTAAGAATAAATCACATTTCAGTAATTTTTCAAGTTTTAAGATATTTGTTTAATGTGTACTTGAACCTCCTTGTTTTTTAACACAGAAGTAGAAACATAGGTACAAAATTCACAATTTTTGGTGCTAGTTCTTAGGTTTAGAAATATCAAATGATTTCTATCCATGTTAGTGAAATCTGATTATTCCAGCTCTGTGCAGTAATAATCCAGGAAGCATGACTTATTAAATGAGTGCAGCCTACATTTGTATTGGGCATATTATTAACCATAGCACACAGTTTATTGTGTATGGATTTCCAGTAAGGAAGTGGAATACATTGAATCTCATTCTCCTTAAACTGTAATTTTTATCACTAAAAATTCTTGATATTAATATATTTGATAGTGAAAAACTGACCATTTAGATGAGACCAATAACTAGAAAAGAAACAATAGCTTGAGTTAATGTTGGTTTCTTCAATGTATTACATAAAATGAAATTAAAATAAGGGAGAGCAACCAAAAATAATCAATTTTAAGATCAACTTATATTCATTGTACTTCTCTAATATTTGAGGCATTATTGTAAAATGATTCAGGAAATTAAATATTTAATTTTGCAAATGGCAAAGACGGTCAAAACTAACTTCTACCATTTTAAAATCAAGTGCATTAAATTGTTCTACTCTTTTTATAAAAGCATCTAAAATTTTGCCTTTTAACTTGGACAGTGTTAGAAATATCACTCATGATGATTGGTTTTACAAATAGAATCTAAAGTTGTTTAGGAAAGAGTCTTAGACAAACTTTTAGGGTATCTAAGTTCCGGACTTAGCCCTTCCACTAACCTGCCACTCAGCCCTCAGCAGGAAACCTATCCTCACTGAGTACTTTTTACAGTCATAGAAGCCACTTTTTAATAGTTATTATTTCTTCCTTACTAGCAAGAGTTTAATTTGGATTTTTTTATCTTTTTTTTTTAATAGTCTGATACATACTTCTGCATGTCAATGAGATTACCAGTGGATGAGGAAGCCTTCGTGAGTAAGTATTAATTGGATTGGGGGAGTAGCAGTTGAATGGAGGGCAGTGATTTGAAATCAGTGAAAGGTTCTCTTTGAGGGTTATGAGCATATTAATCTTTTACTGTCAGTTTCTAAAATGCATTTACCATGCCTAATGCAGAAACAAACTAGAGAGAGCCACTGAGAGGAAAGATTACAAACTATATCTGGAGAGATTCATGAGTAATAGTAGTTAAGGAGTTGCATGCAGATGTCGATGGCCGCCAATACTGTGTGGTCCCATTTGTATAGTATTGGCTTTCTGTCTGTGGCAAGATGCTTAATTCCGCTCCACTCACAGACAGCTTATTTACCTGCTGGTTCATGCTATAAATCGACTGCACTTAGAATCAACATTGGTGAATGTAAGATTTTACCTGTCAGACTGGTAGATGGATAGGAAGGGAAGGGAAGAGGGAGGGAGGGAGGAAGGGATGAGAAGGGAAAGGAGAGCCAGAAAAGAAAAGAAATGGAAGAAAGAACATTTATCTTGTTGTTTGTATTATAGAATAAGAGAACACTTAAACGACAGATTCTTCCCCAACTGAACCTTTAAATCAGAGAGGAAAAGTGACAAAGCACCATCTGTTTCCATCTAGGTTGTTTCCATTTAAACATCCCTTATGACAGACATTTAACTGTTTAGGGAAGGGCTGTGATCGGCAAATTATTCATGTATTTGGCTTTTCTCTGCTTCATTTTAAAACATTTGAGATGTTGGTTTTGGAGAGAAAGTGATGGTAGTAGTACTTTGGTCCCTTGAGACTAATCTTCAAGTGGGCTGTCTGAAATGGCCATTATATGAGTTGTGAAATGTGTACAGTAGCCTTGGGGCAGTCTGAGGATGAATTTTTATGAGGTGTTTCCCCCAGGAATGGACATCATAGACCTGCAAAGCCAGAGCAATGTGCATTTTTTATTCACACACGTTGGTGGCAATCACAACAGAAAATACAACCTTTAGTAACACTCTCAACAAAATTTGCTACCTAGTTAATTCCTAAGAACGAAAGACCACACAAAGTTGAACACTGATGAGGTTGTTTTGTATAATATTTGGACATTACCAAGAAAAAGTTAGGAAGCCAAGTGCTCCCATATCCTGAACTATCTTTAAAGACAAAAATAATTTAAGTTTCTAATTGTAGTGCTTTGAGTAACACTAAATATTATTTAGGATGTAAATTCATAATTAAAATCCTAGCCATAAAGCTTTCCTTAATTTCATATTCACATACTTGGCGATCTAGGAGAAAATAATATTCACTCACAAAAGGAATTTTACGTGAATTTTTCTTTCCTAATTTATATTTTCTTTGTCCAGCCCTGAAGGGGTTGTTTTGAGTCCCGTTTTCACACCAGCTATGAAGAGAAGGCCACCCTACACCCCTGTGTAAATGTGGTAGTCTTGTGTTACAGCAGTGTTATACGTCTCACATTAATAGGTTTGTTTCTGGAGATTGGTGGTAGTATATGATTTTTGAACCGGTGACTGTAAGGACTATAAATATATATCCTGTGTGTTATTGCTCTCCTACTATAAATGTGTTTACGTTCACATAATTTAAAATGAAAAAATACAAGTGAGTATATTCAGTCAAGTAAAATATTCACAGGAAACACATAAAGGTCTACATTAGAACCAGAGTGCTAAATGTTTTCATACTTTCTTAGGCACTTTTCTTCTGAGATTAAACTATTCCAGGCCGGGCGCGGTGGCTCAAGCCTGTAATCCCAGCACTTTGGGAGGCCGAGACGAGGGGATCATGAGGTCAGGAGATCGAGACCATCCTGGCTAACACGGTGAAACCCCGTCTCTACTAAAAAATACAAAAAACTAGCCAGGCGAGGTGGCGGGTGCCTGTAGTCCCAGCTACTCGGGAGGCTGAGGCAGGAGAATGGCGTAAACCCGGGAGGCGGAGCTTGCAGTGAGCTGAGATCCGGCCACTGCACTCCAGCCTGGGCGATAGAGCGAGACTCCGTCTCAAAAAAAAAAAAACAAAACAAAACTATTCCAAGTTCTAAGGTCCTTAAAAGGTCTTCTAAGATTAATAACTATTTTCAGTATTTCTTCCTTTCTTTATTACTTGGAGGATTGCATGAATACTGAAACTTTTTGTTCCCTATTCACAATGGGTTGTTTCATCTTCTGTGTGAGTCCTTTAATGAACTATGCCCAGGTGGTTTGTGGTTACTGTTGTTTACATAATTCAGCAACCACAGAAGTTTAAGTCTAGACAAATTAGAACTGGAAAATGGAAAACTAGGGACAATTAGCAAATAATCATTTATATAAAAGAGCAAGTAAAGGAAATTCTGCATGTATTATCTCATTAATTCTTAGGACAATCCTGTATAGATAGTCTCATTTCATAGCTGGAGAAACAGAGACAGAAACATCTCTATCTGTGATTTAATCAGGTGCTAAGATACTAGTTTGTATGGAATTCTCATTTATGTAATGGCTAGACCATTACCATCATCACTACCTGCCGTTGTTTACTAAGGGCCTGCCAGACACTGAGATACTGAAAGCTAAACATATCTAAGCCAGTTTTCAGAAAAGGAAACAAAGTCAGAGAGGTTAAGGAATCTGCCCAAGCTTTTTACTAGCTGTGTATTAACCTAGTCGTACTTCAGATTTGGGTACGGGGATAGTGATACAAAGGAAGAAATGGGCAAAGTTATCAATTGCATAGGTGGAGCTGCAATATAGCAAGAGCAGCACCGTTCTTCCTTCCTCACATCAAATACAATTATTCTTTCATTCCTTTACCTTCACTCCCTACTGGATACACTCTGACCAATTTTGCCAAAGGAAAAGTAAACCTCAAAGCATCTTAGAAAACAAATAACAAGTACACATGAAGATTTAAAGATTTGTAGAAGGAAAGGGGCTTGGATATATAGTTATATGTTGGGAGAGTGACCATACATAGCTTTTCCAGACTCCCAGAGTGAAAGTTTTGCCTATAGGGTAACCTAGGCTTTTTCCATTCTAACGGATTCTGATGGCATCTGATGACTAACAGAAGCTATAGCCTTTTTGTGAATTGTCCCAAATTCCTGATCTCAGGATGCCTTATCCTGAGATTAGACATGGTTGCAAATGAAGAGCTGTAAAAACGCATAATACTTTGTTCGTTCTTTTCTGTTTTTAATTATTTTTTACTTTTCATAGTCATTCTGTTTGTTTCTTCTTTCCTTTAGACATTTTATGATTTTATACCTTCTGTTTTCATTATCTGTGCCTCTTTGAACTTTTGTATTCCAGCAGGATATGACACCGACTCAATAATTGCTTGCTGAATACATGAGTGAACACTAAAAAGGGATTTTGTTTGGCCATTTTCTGACTCAACATTTCAAATAGCAGATAATTTACCTTTTTACCTTGAATTATATTCTAATATAAGGAATTATTGTTTTGCTTGTGTTTATGAAAAGCCATTGTGCATTAATTCAGCAAACTTAAAATTCTGCTGCATGTAAGTTATTGGGTAATAGGGATGTGAAGTATGTTGCGTGTTTATGGAAGTCACAGGCTACTAGAATTCTAGACAAGAATAAAAGTGTTAAAACATATAAAAAGGACTTTCTCCTTGAACTTTTCTAATTTCTGAAGAAAATTACAAAAGACAATACAATTTACATTGTTTATTAGAACTAGGGCAGACTCTCTTGATGGTGTTAAAAGTCAAAATTGGATTTGAATAACTCACTATTTTGGCTTTATGTTTATATGCTAGTTATATAACCCATCTTAAACATACTTCTAAATTTTTAGCAAATACCATCACAGTCATCATGGAACTCATATGTATATATGCCTGTTATATTTACATAGAAGCATATAGCATGTATGATGTGTTTATATATCTGTATTTAACTATTGAATGTGAATTACAGTAGGTGTTTAGAGAAATGCAGTGATGAAGAGAAAAATATGTTTTATATTTTGAACGAAATTATAGCTTTCCCTAGGGCATTGTTTTTGTTTGTTGTTTTAATAAGAAACCATAGAATTTCAATGGGTGGAAGTATAATAATATCTGCATTTGACCACTGAACTGTGGTGTTGTCTAAAAGGTGTTTTACAGACACTCGGAGGAATTGGCTCTGACAGCAGCCCACTCAGCCAAGAAATTTGACTGTCATCTTCACCCACTTGCTTTCCCTCACATGGATGACCTGTAAATAATTGTGTCTTTTCCTTAGTGAATGATGACAGATCCCTATCTATCAAATTGCACTACACAAATGAGCTAGAAGCCATTGAATTTAGAAACAGATAAAATTAATCTAATGATTCATTGTTTTTCACTTTCTTGGGCTTCTCTCTTGAATGTAGAGCAGTTTCTGTTGCAGAATTGCACAGATTTGAATAGTTCCAAATATGACATTTCTTAAACAAAGCACATGATCAAGTGATGTTCGGACACTTCAAGAACTGCATGAACAATTCAATTTTGATCATGCTTATGGGTCACTAGATAGTACGACATAAAGACCGAGGTCTGGGCAGAGTATACTGCTCGTATATCCATGTTTTATGGCTTTGGCAGCAGTAAGTAGAGGGGAGTATATTATGCATATGTGTGTGTACATGTGTGTGAGTCCTCATCCCCATGCAATCATTCTGTTACCTTTCTGCTTCCAATTAGTTGACTAAGTATCCTTTCTCTTCTGTCTTCAACTAGGACTTCTTTCCAACATAAATAATGAGTAGTCTCTGTGTCACAGATGATCACTGAGTATTTTTCATCAATCACCCTGAAAAACGCTTAGTTTCTTAGTGAAAGCTACTTGGAAAGAGCTATGATGAAGAACACAAATAAGACATATATAGTAGAGGTCTTTGATGAGTAGATAAAGCTGATTTTTCTTGGTCATAATCATGTAGGAGAAGTTGTTGCTATATACCTTGTCTCAGAGTCTCAGCGTATTTCTTAAATGTCTTCTACCCTTTGGTCACCCAAATACATACACATGGTTCCAAATTGACAACACTCAACACTCAAGTTTTTTTTATTACTCAGCTTTTCTCAAGTAATAAAAAACAGTGAGAGATAATAGGAACCATTTCTAATGTCTTCAATTAGGTACATCTAATGATCACCAGAAATTAATTGACATGTTGATACAGCTATTTTAATGCGGAAATGTTAAAATGCTACATTTCCCCCACCTACTACCTCCTCCTGGCTAGCTGTTTCAGTAGGAACTACTTTAGTAGTCAACCCATAAAAGATCACTATGAGTTGATCTAGTCAGAGAAAATTTCATGATGAAGGTACAAAAGATTTCATCTGGACCTCTGAAGATGACCTATTTGAATATGCAAAGGGGTGAATATTTTAGTGGCCCACAGTATGGGCCCAAACACACTGGGCACAAGTATGAGAGACAGTATCATACAGTGGCAAAAATAGCAAGCTCTGAGCCAGAACACTCCACATTCAGATCCCAGCCTCACCACTTTCTAGCTATACTACTAGGGAACAAATTACTTCACCTCTCTTTCCTGAAGGCTCGTCTATTTGGCAGGACAAAGAAACAGACTCATAGGGTCATTGAGAAGTAAATGAGTGCCTGACACCTGGAAAGCCCTCAGTAAATGTTAGTAGTTGTGATTATTAAGTGAGGGGGCTGCCTGATGAGAATAAGGAGTGGATGTAAAGGTTGCCATATTGGAAATGTAGTGAGCTAGAGGACTGGCACAGTGTTATGCATGGCCCTGAAAGGCTAGAAGAAGGGTATGGGCTTGATTCTGTAGGAAATTAATAGTGGACTGTTATAGGAACGACATTACAAAAACAGGGCTTAGTGAAGCTTATGCTGTTTAATCTTGCATAAGCTTGGTTGACAAAGGCTATTTATTGATTCTTTGGTATATATCATGGAGTTTAATTTTAAAAGATATATCATCTAGAAATTTAGTTTTTGTGTGTGTGTTGAAATTTCTTTATTCAGAGGTGAGGATTGTTTTATTTAAATTGATGTTCAATATATAGGCTTGCTCAGGTGTCTTATTTCTTAGATAATTTGGTGGCCGCAGCTTTAAGTCCTCATAAACCACCATAAGCATTCTTTACCAATGGTACATCATTGTCCATACTAGCAGGAGTTAATGACAATTTCACTATTAAGCTTTCTGATTAAAAATGTTCAAGGAAAAGGTCTTCATTTTAGTACAGAATTGCTTCATGGTTATGGGGAAAGCTTGCAGGAGATAATGTAATATGCCATTGTGGTGGGTTTTTAACATGCTGGAAAATAGACTATGGTGCTGTGAGCTTTGCATTTGTCTGTACCTTTTTGGCTAAACTGCAAGATTATGAACATTAAGGTTGATTGTATCCTAAACTCAATGTTGATAGTAAGATTTTAGGGCTTATGTTTTTTTTTAAATCATGACATATCTTTTTTATTATATATTCTTGAACCTCACACCTTCCCAATTCTCTCAATATTAAATATGGCTTGAAAACACAAACAGTCTTAAAATACTGACTCTTTATCATTGATAGGAACACAATTGCTAGAGAATTCCTATGCCTGCCTCAGATGTCAGCATTAAAATAATTTTGGGTGATACAGCTAAAATTACATGATATAATACAGAGTTCCAGTGGTCTCCTTGAATAAAATAATTCTAAAATATCAACTAATTTTTATCTTTAGAAATTCTTTATGAATTTATTTTAAAAGAAACCTGCTTTTACTGTTTGTCCTGTACATTTAAAGGAGCAGTACAATCCCAATTTAACTAAGATGAGTTGATAAACTCAGACTATGCTCACATAATAGAGTATATTCCATCACTATAAATGGGCACTATAGTCAGAATTACTGGCGATTCACTTGTGAAACCTTTAAATGATATACTTACCTGAGAATAAGTGCTGGAGATTTGACTGAGATGTTGATGGGAGAGGCGAAGAGGGACTGGTCTAGATTGACTCTAGGCACTTGTATTTTTACCAAGTTCCACAGGTTATAATTTAAAGCCCAGGTTAAGAATGGCTGCTTAAGAAAATTGTTTAATAACATGTCAAAATGCCCATGGTATGCAAACTAAGCTATTTACAGTGTATAACATGATTACATTGGGAGGAAAAAAGAAAGTTAACAACGGTTATCCCTGATATATATATATAGGCAACGATTCTAGATTGCCAAAGTTCTTCAGATACAAACTTGCAAGTCAGTTCTTTTTTTTCAGTAAGTTAATTATCTGTGGTCTGTAGTATTCCTCTACTGAATATTTTTTAGCTAAAAAGAATTGTTCCTGCCATTTCCAATGGTAATTTAGAGCTGGTTATATATACAAGAATATCTCCAGAATTGCTGGTTTCTCTACTTGGTTATGTGTGTTCTTCAGAATCTTTCCATGTCCTAAGTCTGGCAGAAGAATCAAAATTTGACATGTAGACTTGGATATCCGCCTGGAAGGGAAAAATGAAGAACTAAATGACGTTCTCCCTTAGGTCACGTTCTTAGAGAATTTTGTGGCCGTGATTATGGTCTGATGTTACTTAAAAGAGCCCATAAATCCCAAACAACCCCATGCAGTGAGGAGAAATTTTTCTTAGAACTCCAGAATTTAGACCTAGACATCTCTCTTTTCAACATGTCATCCACGCACATAGTTTTAGGTCTTTCATTTCAGATGACATTATCCTTTGAGAAATCCTCCAACCTGTGTGCTTTCAGTGTCATCAGATTTCCTTTAATTACTGTATGAGTCACTTTTTTGGAGTCTTAGTCCTTCAAAGATATTTCATTCCCGGGACTTCCTCGCCTATAAAATGTTCCCTGATCTCATACATCAGGCAATCTGAACTGTTAGCTCCCATTGAGACTGAAGTACCATTTCCACTTAAGCAACTGTCATCTTAATATTGAGTTAGAAGAGTCAGTGGCACTTTTAATCTTATCGGATATAATATTCCTTTGCATTCTCTTGAGGCTGTGTTTTGCACTGTTTCTCACCATCCCAAGGCTGTCTTTGTTTATTCTGCCTGTCAGAATTGCACACTGAAATGCAGTTGTTTCCATTATTATCCTCTAGCTCTCTTCCCCTTGGATCCTTTATTTGGTGTATGATGGGTGAAAAAGAAAAGAGACATTTCTTTTTAAGATGTTATTCTACAGTATTTTTCCATATTCTATTTTGTGTTGTGTTGACATCTCCTGCATAGTCTTATGTGTGTCTTGTGCCCAGCAGACCTAGAATTCACTAGGGGTGGGGTCTTATTTTGCAAAGCCAGGCATAATCAGCAGGAATGTAGCAAACCCCTGAAATGAACCTGTCAGACTAATCTTTTCCCAGCCTGCCACTCCCCACCACTGGCAGCAGCCCTTCAGTGAAATTGTCCAAGCGCTGCTTTATTTTAAGGCATCTACTGTTTGTTTTAGATTTACATTTTGATTTGACATTCCTTTTGCTGGAGGTAGTTTTCATTTCAACTTGCAATGAATTGTACTCTGAGCTATAATTATATAAATATTTAGATATTATACTTTTTCTTTAGGATATGATAAAAGATGGTTAGTTGCTTGTTTTTGCTGTGTACGTCTAATATACTTAGCATTTAAATTAGATCTGGAGTTTCTGGAGGAATATATGAGTCAGTGAGGATATGTTTTTGTGAAAGGAAACTCTGAAGAATTTTCTTTTTCTACTACTTAAAGAGAGTTGTTTCTCATTTTAGAAGCAAAAATTAAACACATACCTAGTTAGAGTTCAAAGTAGAGCAAATAAATAAGTGGTACTTAAAATGTATGTCAGAAAAAATGTATGTCAGAAGGAGAAAAAAATCAGAAAATGGTTAGAGAAGTTATACTTTGATTAATTAAGATTTGCCCCCTTTACTTTACAAAGGACAGTTAGAAGAGTCTCTTACATAAGCAAGGGCCCAGGCAAACTATTTTCTTTCTTTCCTCATGGAAAGCTAGAGATTATATGTTGTTGTTGTTGTTGTTTTTAATTGATTTTTATTTTTTTTTTTTTTTTTGAGACGGAGTCTCAGTCTCAATCTGTCGCCCGGGCTGGAGTGCAGTGGCCGGATCTCAGCTCACTGCAAGCTCCGCCTCCCGGGTTTACGCCATTCTCCTGCCTCAGCCTCCCGAGTCCCTGGGACTACTGGCGCCCGCCACCTCGCCCGGCTAGTTTTTTGTATTTTTAGTAGAGACGGGGTTTCACCGTGTTAGCCAGGATGGTCTCGATCTCCTGACCTCGTGATGCGCCCGTCTCGGCCTCCCAAAGTGCTGGGATTACAGGCTTGCGCCACCGCGCCCGGCCATGTTGTTGTTTTTATGATCTATTACTTTATCAACAGCTCTCTTCCCTGCCCTTACCTGAATCTTTTGCTTATTAATATTTTATTTTTTAAAATTACTAATAGCTCCTTATTTTTCCAGAAATGTCTTTTCCTTGTTTCACAGCAGCATACACATTGCATTAGTATAAACAAGATACTGTTGGTGTCTCCTAAACAGACCCTGACAGCCCTGGGCTTTCTCCAAACTGTCTTGAGCCTTCTGTGTGATTCCTACTACCCTTTCTGGTACTTTCATCCATCCTGACAGCTTCAGGGTTCAATTTTTTAATGCTTCTCAAATATGTAATTCTCTGACCTCTTTCTTGAACAAGAGTCACAGAATTCTGACTCTCTGCTGGATACTTCCACTTGAATTTTTAGCGGGTGCTTGAAACATTGTTTTGCATCCAACCATTTAATTCTTGGAATGAACTGCACTTGGCCATGTTGGCTTATTACCAAAATTCCAAGAATGATTCAGTCGTAGGAAATTTATCCACCCACAATACGATCTTCCGAGGGAAGGAAATCATGTAGTCATCTACACAGGTTCTGAAAAAGCAGAGGGGTCAGATAACCTCTCATGGATTGGCAGAGGGAATATTTTTTTAAAAAGGTAGGAGGAGGAGGAGGAGGATACAATTAGACAACAGTTATAGATGTTCATAAAGTAATATAAGCAGTTTAATAAAAATGAATATAAGATTAAAAATTGTATCATATACCAAAATAAAATCAAGGTGAATAAAAGACCAGTACTCCTACCTGAGGACTTTTTCCATTTTCTTTCTGCCCCAGGAAAGATCCCTGGTAGGATTCTGGAAGGGAGGAAGGAAATCTTGCACTCAACTTGACAGTGGTCTATAGAGATAGAATCCTTCTTTCTTCTGTTTCTCTTGCTAACAAACTTCAGCTTCGTGACAATAGGGACTTTCTATGAATTGTGAACGGTTGTAACTTCCAAGTGATTCTTTCCTTCCAAAGCATCTTCTTTCATCTCTTAGGCTTACTGTATTCTTTGGTAATAGAAAACCAAGCCTCAAGTTATAGCAAGTCAATTTTCCAGCCATTCTCTCTTCATTAATATTTTAAATGATGGTATGAAAACTTCAAGATTTAATTTTTAGGCTTCAAGTTCTTATTTTCATTGCAGAAAAAGAAAGGCTTATTTGTCTTCTCTGAAAGTGGTAAGCCAAGATGGCACACAGTAGGTTTGGCACATAGCGCTATGTTTTCTTTTCTTTTTTTTTTTTTTGAGGCGGAGTCTCGCTCTGTCGCCCGGACTGGAGTGCAGTGGCCAGATTTCAGCTCGCTGCAAGCTCCGCCTCCTGGGTTTACGCCATTCTCCTGCCTCAGCCTCCCAAGTAGCTGGGACTACAGGCGCCCGCCACCTCGCCCGGCTAGTTTTTGTATTTTTAGTAGAGACGGGGTTTCACCGTGTTAGCCAGGATGGTCTCGATCTCCTGACCTCGTGATCCGCCCGTCTCGGCCTCCCAAAGTGCTGGGATTACAGGCTTGAGCCACCGCGCCCGGCCAAGCGCTATGTTTTCTATCAGACACACTTTGCCAGTCATGGTGCTATAGTTTGATGTAGAACTTTTTTGCTGTTGTTTTGTTTTTTAAGTACTGACGTCTCACATACACGTTCTAGCAATAAGTTATGTTTTCTTAATTTTATCAAACAGACCAAAATAGCTGAAAGATGCATTTTTGCACACACCTGAGATTTAAGATCAGTTTGGAGCTATTTAGCATTTTATGTGCAAAGGTGACTCATAAACTGCTACTGCATACTGGAGAGCATTTTGATGAGGACGAAAAGGGATGAGCCAAACCCACACTAGGAAAGGGAGTTCATAGATAATAATATAATTTATTTTTAATTTTTTCTCTTTCAATTATGCATTTGTTTATTTTAATGTCTTTCAACAACTATTATTGGGAGAAAACGAGAAATGTCATTGTATAACTTCTGATATCTTTTAACAAGTATACCATGCTTATTCAGGACAGTAATTTTATGTCTTTTGCATTTTTGTAAAGATACTTTTTCTACTTTTCTTTTTATTTCCTGATAAATTGCTTCTTCATATACATCCCAGTGACTATAGTACTGTTGTTATTCTAAGATGGTCATAAATTTGTGTTATGAATTTTTGTGTTCATATTTTGACCACTCACTGTGGTTTCTGTTTCACTACAGTGTTGTGCAGTGTTTTATGATACTCAGCACTCTACTGAAGTCTGAAAGGAAATATATTGTGAATACATAGGCTGCAGATTTCATTTAATACCCATATAATGCCCTCACTACTTTAAAAGAGGTCTTCCATTTAAAAAAAGTGTGTGTGTGTGTGTGTGTGTGTGTATGTGGGTGTGATATTCAGCCTATTATTTTTTCCTTTTTATTCTTCTAATCATATTATCAAATCATGCTTATCTTTAATAAGATAATTTATAAAAGCAGGGCATTTGATCACAAGAGCATCAAAACATCTTTGTTATACAGGTATTTGAACTGTTCAAATATGTATTTTGTGACTGATGCACAGAAGTGTAACTTATATTCATATATCTGTATTATTTTCTCATAACAGTTGACTTCAAGCCTCGAGCCAGCATGGATACTGTCCATCATATGTTACTTTTTGGATGCAATATGCCTTCATCCACTGGAAGTTACTGGTAAGGATAATGGGTTTACAGTATAGAAGGGTGTAGAAAATGTGTTTTACAGGTGCAAAGTGTATCTCTGCAAGTATTTTACAACTGGTTAATAAATAGGCAGAACATTTTAAGAGAAAGAACTTTGTTCATTGACATCACGTGGTTATCATGGTTTATCACAGTTATTTGGTCTGCTATGGAGCATATCTATCAGCCTTTGTCACTGACTTAATAAATACATGTCTCATGGACGTAAAGATGGAAACAGTAGAAACTAGGACCCCAAAAGGGGCTAGGAGAGAAGGGAGCAAGAGTTGAAAAACTACCAATTGGATACTACGTTAACTATTTGAGTGATGGGTTCAATATGCCCACACTCCAGCATTACACAATATACCATGTAACATGTTCCCCTTGAATCTAAAATAAAACATCTTAGATTAAATATATGTATATTATATTAATATAATACATTAAATATATGTATATTATATTAATATAATACATTAAATATATGTATATTGTTATACAGTAGTATGTCCAGGTGCATAAGGCTTATAAAGAAAGTCTGAAAATTTAGATTATTGATACTCTGATATTAATTTTTAATTAATGTTCTTTGGCATTCTTGAAGATCACCAAACTCAGGAAATAGCCATATGTTTTAAGCTTCTTATTTTTCAAGTAGACCCAGAATCATTGTTACACATTTAATAGTCCGAAATGACTGGTGTGCTTTGCTTTGCATTGAGGAATCTGTTTTGAGGTCCTGTCCCTACATAATCATGTAGACTGATGGACTTTTCTGTGTGCATCCTAGTATTCATTAGCCTGATGCGAGTCAAGCAGCAACTGCTCTCTTGTCATTTTTATAATAACAATATAATGTGAATTTGGAACTGTTAAAAGCACAGGGCAATTAGTGGAAATCTCCATGGACCAAGTACCATCAAAGCATTTGTTAATAGGCTTAAGTTATTTGATGAAAGGAACATATCACATAGGAACCCAACTTACGTGACTGTGTTTATGTAAAAACGGAGTCAGCAAATCACAGTTAATACCCTTCAATATCAACATTCCCGTTTATGCTCTTCAGTAAATTTTTGTAAATAAAATTCTGGGATTAAAAGATTATTCTGTGACAGCTTTTCCTGAATCTTATTCAGTAAATCACATCCTTTGTTTTTTATGCTTTAAAACTGTTTCTTCTGAAATTACCAATATTTACCTTTGAATTAGACTCATTGAAAATAGCTAGAAGGATTTAAAGTCTGCTTTTGCTGCACCTTGGTTTAAGGGAATGAGTGAGAAAATAAAACGACCCTTAAATGCTATTCCAATTCTAATTGTTAGGAAAAATTATCTAAAATGAGCCAAGCATAGCTCATTGTTCTCATGTTAAGGGAATACAACAAACACCTCATTTTGGCCTTTAAAATATTTATTAATATTCTTAAATAAACTATTTTGAAATTAAATCTATAAGATATATTGACCAAAAATCTTCCACACTGGGGAATGAGAAGTTTGAAAGAAAAATATAAATGAAAGTGAAAACAAATTTTGAGTAGAGTAATTGTTACATATATTATTTTGCTAAAATTATGACTTGAAAGTCAACATAGTAGAATGAAAGAGCAGTGAACTAACTTGCTGGATTCCCTGGGTGGATTATTCAGCCCATCTGGAATGGAGTTCTTGTCTTCATTTCAGCAAAAGACTTATACTAGGCCATTTATAAAACCTCTCTATGCTCTAAAATTCCATAATTCTATGAATATAAATTGCATGCAAATGATGAGTCTGATTGGAAAGGCATTATTTCTAGGAGTTAGAAGTGTGTGCACTGCTTGACTCAACTCAAGCAAGCAGCTTACGGTGTTTTGCCAGTCAGTTGCATCATTGAGTAATTACAATTCTTAATAACACTATACCCATATCATTTTAAATGGATTTTAAAATATTTGCCTTGTATCCCATAGTCCCACTTAATTTGTAGGTTTGTTATAATTGAATTTATAAATCATAAAACAAGGACAATTGGTGCTGTTATTCAGTATCTTTTAACCAAGCCCAAAGTGTTTAAGTCTAACATTTAAAAGTAGGATCTTTTCAATGTGTGAACTAGAAGACATACGTTAAGTAAAACTGTTCTAATGACTCTGACTTCCACAATCAGGCCTTTTTAATATATATTCTTTTACATATATAAAAATATATTTATATGTATATTTATATATATTATATATAAAATACATATTTTATATTCTTTTTTTTTTTTTTTGAGACAGAGTCTGTCTCGCTCAGTCACCCAGGTTCTAGTGCAGTGGTGCGATCTCAGCTAACTGCAACCTCCACCTCCTGGGTTCAAGCAATTCTCCAGCCTCAGCCTCCTCAGTAATTGAGACTACAGGCACGTGCCACCATGCCCAGCTAATGTTTGTATTTAGTAGAGATGGAGTTTTGCCATGTTGGCCAGGCTGGTCTTGAGCCCCTGACTTCAAGTGATCCACCCACCTTGGCCTCCCAAAGTGATGGGATTATAGGCATGAGCCACCACGCCCAGCCACAGGACTTATATTCTTATTTAAAGATAGTATACATTATTTATCTTCCAATATTTGGCAAAATCTATACTTTAAAGAATTAGAGCTCACAGGATATTTCACAGCCAGAACTTTCAGTTGCTTCACAGAAACATCTTCCACTCCCCACCCCCAGTGCCTCACAGGCTCAGCCCTGAAGATAGTGGATATTTTCCAGCTGTTTAACATCTTATCCCGTCATCTGAATTATAGTACTCACAACAAATATCTATTAGTGTCAAAAGTGTTGCATTATTTTTCTAAAATTTTTGAGTCATGAAATTGATCACACTCATTTTATAATTGCAAATCTATTCAGTTATTGTAAGATATAGACAGCACTTAAATGAAGACTCCTAAACTTTCACATATATTTTGGGTATGATATCTATAACAGTTTTTGATGCTTAAAAATAACCAGAAGTCATTCACACTCTAGGGAAACTTATAAGGAAATACAAAGCTGTTTCAAGGAAAGAAGAAAAAACTATTTTAACATCAAAATGTCAAACTCGGATTTCCTCTTTTCTGTTTGTTAGCTAGGATTTCCTCCTGTTTTCACTTTAGTGTTCCATTTTCATTGTGAGCAGGTTGGCAAATAGGTGTCTTTAATATAGAAAACATGTTTCCCCTGAAATTATGAAGTTATAATTCACCCTCTGTCTTCAGGCAGCATTTTTAATATGAAGGCAAAGAGCTATTCTGATGATGTTTCACTGTTGTGCTGCCCTCCTTTGCTCTTTGTAATTGCTTCTTTCTGCTGTTCATTAAAATATATTTACAGTTATATTAAGTTTACATGAAAATAGTAGACACAGCATGAAGCAGTTTTCATTATGTAGTCATTTTAATTTTAAAGTTTTTTTCATCTGCACACATTCTAGCCTTTTGTGACTCATTCCAAATTAGCAACTCACACTGGCAATGTGTCTAGTTAATTATATGCATGTGCATTTAAATTGCGTACATAGATTTGAACCTTTTAATATTCTGTAGGGTGGTCCCTTTATAGTTAGAGTGGGCCTAGTGCTCAATTCCAAATTAACATACCTCTAGAGGATGCAAATAAGGACCAGCTGATGGAAAAGAAGCAGCTCTGCTGACCCATGTAAAGAAGGCAATAGTACCTGTTGGATGTAACCCCAATGCCTTCTTCCCAGGCGTTTGGAGGAGGAAAACAATTAACCCCATCTAGGGACCGAAAGAAAATAATAGCACCAAGATTAGAGCAAGCATATCAATAGCATGATTTGTTGCACTTTATTTGTGCTCTATAGACTTAATTTAAAGCATGACAATTATAAGTTCCCCAGATTTATTAGCTGAATATGAGCCTAAACTAAACTCTAAGTGAGCAGATGCTCTTTTGAAGTTGTTAGTCAGTTATGAAATGAAGGTGCTGAAAACTGGGTAATTTAAATATAAAAATTTACTTAAATAGTCAATTTTGAGGATATCTTGGAAATTTAAATATTGTGTTCATCTATTCTATGAATTACTCATTCTGTTTTTACTCTTTAAATAAGTGATAAGCTATTTACAGTTTCAGTCTTTGAAAATCATATTTTGTTTATGCAAATTGTGTTGGCATTTGGGGTAATTCTGGAGTGCTCTCTTTTTTAAATATGAGATTGTAGGCTAGTGCATTTTTTATTCTGCTGAGCAGAGGATGTAGGGTTTAAAACAGTTTAGGAGTACAAACCCCAAGATTTTGTGTTTAAAATATTGGATGATTAAAACTAGTGGGCTTCTTACGTATCTAGTCTTATACTTTGGTGTGATCTTCTATGCATAGCTAAAATTATTTTTAGTTCTTCTTATTAATATTTGATTTTAAAGCTATTTCTAATGACACTTAGGACCAACTAATCTTAACAAACCAAAGATGGCTTCTACAGGTTGTTTGATGTTTTTTGATGAAAAAAAATCCCAGCTGGTTAAATGAGGCTGATTTCCAGCTGTTCTAACTGGGAATCATTCTCAAGCTAAAGCAGTAGTGCTTTACCATCTTATGAAGCTTTAGCTTAAATCCCTTTCAACTGTTTCTATTTATTAACCACCTGCTGTGTCTTTTTAAATGCCACTATCTCCACAGGGTTACAGCTGCTGATGAGGAGAAAAAAAAAAGGAGATAAAACGTGTGTGTGTGTATATATATATGTATATAGAAGCCTATATGAGAGACACTCTGCTTGGGTACTCATTTAAATGTCTATTTTTTAAAGGTGATGTTATTTTCCAAATAAGCCCACAGCTTTGTTGCCTCCCTCCCAGTGATAATGATTCTTTGGTTGAGAACAGCATTTGCATATGCTGTCTTTATGCTCCCCTTCCATATCCTGGCCCCTGTCATCCATACACTATATACAGCAGGATTCACTGTGTCTTCTGCAATCCCCTCTTTGTTTTTTTCTGCCATAGGAAACTTCTAAAGTTAAATATATGTAACATCCTTGTCAGTATAAATAAAAATAACAGAATCTCCCAAATCTACACTGTTAAGCGCTGTAAAATGTGGCATTGAGTGCAGTAGTAGTGTTTAGACATAAATTACTGATAGGCTAAAATTAATAGCATCCATTCTCTTTTTCCACTTTAATATTGTAATAGATTCCTATCATATTGCATATTGGAATACTATAACGGATCAATTTTTAAAACACAGTTGGTCTCTGGTTCTAACTTCTAGTCACCAATGATTATGTTCCTTAGCTAATAATATTAAGGTACTTGGATTAAAGGTGTTAACAGGAGTTCCTTAGGAATTGCCCAATTCTTAGTAGACTAGTGTCAACTTTAATAAAATAGAATGTTATAGTTGGAACCCTTTTGACTGTTTCAACAGAAACAAATGCATTTTTTCCTCACAAGACTAGTACTTTATGTTAGATAGAGTAGCAATATTATAATGCAGCATTGTATTTAGCACAGATCCAGAACTGTGAAATCAGAACATCTTGGTTTCAGATCTCAGCTCTGCTACTTGGTAGTGGTAATAAACATTGGTTAAATGATGTCAGCTGTATTGGTCTGTTTCCTCATCTGTAAAATTGGGCCACTAATCATTGGCAGCTTGATTGGGCCATCATGAAGGGTAGATGAGGTAATATAAGTAATGTGTTTCGTGTAGTGTCTGACATGTAGAAGGGATAGCTATTATTTTTATTCATTTATTAATAAAGTATGTATTAATCATTCACTATGTGCCAAGCACTTTGTTGGGCATGGAGAATTTGGTATGAACAAAACAGACACACACTCTACTTTTATGGACTTACTGCCTGTCTAACGTTATTGGAGCAAAGGAACAGTGGGTAGTTTCTGTGATGCTTTATCAGGCTGGTATTTCTTAATCACCATTCTAATTTGTTTTTTCCTTATGTATCCTTCTAATTACTATGTTAATGTCTATCCATTGCGTTGAAATTCACATAGGATTGTCTGAATTTGGGAAAATATTCTATGGGTTTATAGAGCAGTTAATAGTATTTGAATATCTGACTCATACTGAATGCATTTTGAAAGGTAAGGACCATCCCCTCATGCAATTGATTTTGTGTTGTGTTTCTTTAAAAAACTTTCTAACTTTAGATCAGTTTTCCTGGTTGTGGTTCTGTTAGATATGTAATGCATTAAAATTGGAATTTAAGGCTATACAGATTTAACTTGAGGGCATGACTGTTATTATTATTATTTTTTTAGTCAAAAAGAAGAAACGAGTTATCAGTTCTGATCTTCCCTGAGTAACCTTGGCTTTTAAATAGCCTTTAACAGATACAACCAGAAAACACTTTAACAGTCACTCATGCTGTCTTTGGATAATTCAAAATGACAAGCTACCACTTTTCAGTGTTTGGCACAGTCAGAAAATATTCATACCATCGGAATGGCTTCCCCGTGGATTAGATGTGAAAAGGATTCTATATGAAAGGTCCAAGAATCCAGACTAGTTTTATCTTCAAATGTTAATTCTCATCATTTTTACTATGAATACTAAGAAACCACAAGGGAGCTATGTGAACCTTTTCACAATTTAATCGACTTAGTCTGGAGGAGCCTTTAGGAGAAGCTGCTAGAATGATAAGAAAAAGAAACCTGGTTGATGAGGCCTGAAATTACAACAGCCATTGATCAAGAGTTACATTGCTTCCCAGCCTTAAGGCTCTCTTTACTAGTAAGAATAGTGAAAATCCCCTCTACATCCATAGGTCCTTTTTTAGGAAGCCAAAATATACTATACCATCTTTCTCTTTTTGGTCATTTTACATGGAGAAAATATGATGCTATTTTCATTTAAAATGGGAAATGGAAATGTTTACCACTCTGATATGTTATCAGTTATAGAACTCAGTTCTCTCACCCTCTTGTTTTTCCTCTTAGTCCTCCCACTGAGTTTTAGGGTTAGTTTCAATGCCCCGGTGTCCTCCAGTGAGTCATTCTTTACTCAGTCTTGAGTTTAATATATTTTTATTGTAAAACAGGGTTTTAAAAATTAAACCAATGTTTGCCTTGAAGCTCTTATTTACCAGACCTGATAAGAGAATAAAATATTAAATCATTGTCTCTTTGTGCATATGTCACGAACAATTTATTTCATCTCAAATTTGATTTTAGAATTGCATGCACAAATTTCAACTTAGTTCAAGGATCATGGTAGTAATCAAAGCTTATCTCCACATAATATCATTCTCTGGCCATAAATCAGTGTCAAGAATCGAGATAGAAGGAACTGTGGCAGCCAGAGCTTTGAGTCATGGTTTAGCTGTTTGACCTTTGGAAGTTACTTAAACTCTCTGAGCTTATTTAGCTTTAAATTACAGCCTGCTGGCAGTGTTGTTATATAAGCTGATTTGTTAAACAAACAAACAAACTAGGCAAACAATAATTCAAATGTATTGGTGTTTATATTTTAAATTTTTAATCTAATTTTTTAAATAAAATATTATAACATGAAGTTGAGAGTGCAATACAATTTAAGCTAATTCAGCTCTTTAAGTGTCTGTACATGGAAAGTTGAAAACTCACGTAGAGGTAAGTTTCACGAGACATTGTTTCATGATTGATTTCATGACTTCAGCATGAAGATATTATCCTACATATTTGTACTCGACGTCCTCACAATCTGGGTGGCTGACACTTAGGATGAGGAGTGCTGTAGTTAAGGAATGGAAGGTGGGTGGGGGTCGGAGAACACTTCCCTGAGGAGGAAGGCTTGAACTGAATCTTGAAGGAAAAAGTGAATACAAGTTTTTCAGGCGGAGAGCTGGGATGGGATATTTCAGGCAAAGAGAGCAGTGGGAATAAGGAAAACTGGAAACTGGAAGCAACTTGGCAGGACTAAAAAGGGGATGTTGTCTGGAGATAGTGTCTAGATCATGACAGGTCTTATGTGTTATGCTTTGGATCTTATTTTGATTTTATTTTGGGAAGCACTTGAATGATTTTGAGCCAACAAATGATGTAATCAAATATGTAACTTAGAAAAAGTTACTAAACCAGTTTTCTCTGTTATATTTCAATCTGATTCTTTCTAGTCATCCATTGAAAATCAGCTTCCATATCAGAGGAAACAATTATCTTGTTTAACCTAAGACTGTCATCACATGGGTGTTAGGCATTTGTAATGTTTAAGATCTTTGTTGAAAGCTATGAAAATTGCCACCCAAATCTTTAAATTTTAGTAGCTCACAGCAGTGAGATACAAAGTTCATCACATTTGACAATATCATTTCTTTATTATAGCTGAGGCCAGGAAGGAAAGTTTTGCTTTTGGGCATCATCTGACATCCTGAGCCTTTTAACACACTTGGCATAAGGATGTCACAGACATTTCTTCCAAGGTACAATTCTTACATGATAATGATCCATCATCATAAGTGTATTGTGTTTGACAGTGAACAGTAAGAAACCACTGGTTGATGTCTTTTATATTACACATTACACAATCTCTTTCTACAGCCTGATTTATAGAAGCAAGATCATTTTGCTAAGCATAACCTTATCAAGACCTCCTGGTTCTGAGTTCCTCACCCCTTTTCAGACAGGCAACACAGTTGTCAGCACTCATTGCCTATCCTCCAACCTCATTTCTGGCTAGAAGCAGAAAACATGGTAAGAGTCCCTGCCTCTGAGTCTGAATGAACTTCTTACTAGTGGTTTTCATAGGTGCAACATGGGTGTTTTCTGTGTTTCTGGCTTCAGTTTCTAACTTACAGGAATCTATCACAGTCTGCCTTTGTTTCCCATCCAGGTCAGGGGCAGTGTACATTTTTTTTCTGTGTGAGCCAACCTCCATCCCAAGAAGCTGTATTTGTCCTTGTCCTTTAGAGTCTTCAAGCTTTTCAGATCTGCCTACACGCCTGACTCACCTTTTTTGGTCCCAGTTTTCAAAACACAAATAAATAAAAGCAACACAAAAATGTAGCCTAACAATGTTTGGATTAAATCCAATTTAATAATAGAAAAAGCTAAGAGATATATTATAATGGGAAAAAAATGTGTGGCTTGGAGTCAGACATACTACCATCTATTAATGCGGATCTACCAAACATCCGAGCTACCGCACCGAGTGCCTTATACACATCACCACAGCAGCCCTATCACAGAGGTTTCCATATAGGAACTGGGCCTTTGAGGGCTTATAAACACACCCAAGATACAGAGCTGCTAAGGGGTGGTTCTAGAATTGAACTCCAGATCTGTCTTTCTGCCTGGGTGCTCTTTTTACCCTGCAACACTCTCTCTCAACAGTGAATCTTCAGATAGAGTGAATGTTTTGTTAATGCATTGCCCTAGAATAGTACTTTGAAGTTTATAAAGTCTCATTTGATTTACAGAATAACTCTGTGATGTAAGTTTAATTATCCCTGTTTTCCGTGAGAGAAAACTAAAACTTGGTGAGATTAAGTAACTTTAAAAAAAGTTAAGTAACTTGCACAGTGCAACTTATTAATGCATTCCAGTATTCATAAACTTGATCATGCATATATAAGATCAAGAATCCTTAAGAGAGGCTGGGTGCAGTAGCTCACACCTATAATCCCGGCACTTTGAGAGGCCGAGGTGGGTGGATCATCTGTCATCAAGAGTTCAAGATTAGCCTGGCCAACATGGTGAAACCCTACCCATCTCTACTAAAAATACAAAAAATTAGCCTGGCATGGTGGTGGGCACCTGTAATCCCAGCTACTCAGGAGGCTGAGGCAGGAGAATCACTTGAACCCAGGAGGTGGAGGTTGCAGTGAGCCAAGATTGTGCCATTACACTCCAGCCTGGGCAACAAGAGGGAAACTCTGTCTCAAAAAATAAAAAAAAAAGAAAATAAAAAAGTAACTCTTTAAGAGGGACACACTTGTATTGTTCACCCTACTGATGGCAGGCACTGTTTGTTGCTTTGGGCAGATTTGTTGACAACAGTGATCGCCAAAGGGGAAATGTGTATGACTTTTTTTTTAGTCCATATTTCTGCGGCATTAACTTTGGTTTATACAGACCGTCTATGTAATGCTTGTTTTTCTACCTGATTACATAAAATACATTCCATATATGAACATATCAAGGTAAAAATTATATATCTCCCTCACAGGATTGTTTCACATCAGGCAAAAAAATGTCTCCCCTTTTATGACTTTTTTTTTCACACAGGAATAATTGTTTGCCTTACTCTTTATTAGGATCTTAAAGCTAATATCATGCAATGATGATATATCGATGTACTTTGGTTTCAAATATGTTTCCCTGTCACCTCCCACCATGGGGAGCAATTTATGCATTTTACTGTTTAAATCTTCATTTATACTACTTTTTATTTTCTTCAGGTTTTGTGATGAAGGAACCTGTACAGATAAAGCCAATATTCTGTATGCCTGGGCAAGAAATGCTCCCCCTACCCGGCTCCCCAAAGGTATGTCAGAGGCCTCTTGGGTGGTCATATGTTCAGCTGCTTAATTTCTCTTTCCAAAGTCCTTTTTATTATAGTCCTTTCTAACCAGTGATGACAATGTTCTATATTGCTGCTTCACAGTAAAAGTGCTTGCATTACCTGCTTTGTATTGAAAATGTTTCATTTAGGTAGTTACTCTTTCTCTGCCTCTCTTTGGTAATTAGTTTGCCCACACAACAGTTTAGATAAAATTAGAAAATAACCAAGGATAGATACCTCAAGCCACCTTTGACATAAGGCACATTGGTTCTTGACAGCAGACACATTTCATGAGCCAAGAGAGCTAGGAATTAAATAAATTGCTGTTTCAGCAGAGATTTTTTTACAATCTTGGAACCTAGGTGTTTAACATGATGCCAGACCTCAGCTGGCTTGCTGACTGCACCTCTAAATTGTACATAGCTTCCAATGTGTGAATGTATTACCAGACTCTGTTTTATTACCTGAATATTTCTTAATATTAAAGGGTGTGTGTGGTTCTGTTACAGAATAGGTCTGTCCTTGTTCATGGATGATCTTGTGATACACATGCACCTCTCTTTCCTCCCTTACTCATTGCCAGCATCATTAAATGATGTCTGATTTCTTGCACTTCAAATGAGCCTCAGAATTCTCTCCATACGAGGCAGCTGCAACCAAACAAGTTTGAAACTAACAGGGAGGTCTGTCATAGATTTGTTGACAGATTTAGATACATTACTAGAGGAGATCTGTAAAAAAGAGATTTGTAAAAAAAAAAGTATACTTCTGCCGGTAAATATTTTCTCTGTAAAATTTTTAAAGCTCACTAGCAAGTTAGCTTTATTAACAGTAAGACTATTAAGAATATTCGAATTCCAAAAATTCACTGACATAATGGACTTTAGTAATCTAGTTGGTAACTAGTTTCCTCAAAGCCATTTTTGTAGATACCTCTTTTCACAGCAGAAGAAAAGTAATGCCACTTAAATGCTCCTAAGAAGTCTATTTCCTATATTCAATCATTAAATAAATATGAATATATACAAGCAAAATGGGAGAATGGGTTTATGTATGTCTTTTAAATAATCAATAGAGACAGGATTTTGTTTTGTTTGTTGTGTTTCTTTCAAAATGAGTGAACTGTCCTCTTAAAGTGTAAGTGATTACTCTGGTTCTGAAGTGGGAACTATGAATAGATTTTCATCATAGTTTTGAGGAGATTAGAATGACAGATTATATTAGAAATTCTCAGTCAATGTCTGTTTTATTTCAGTTTTCATATAATATAATTTTATACGTTATATGTTATTTTATTTCCCTCGATTTCATAGATCAGCAATTTGAGATTAACTCCATTTTAGATGCTCATTTCTAATATATTAACTTTTTTATAAATCTTTAGGTGTTGGATTCAGAGTTGGAGGAGAGACTGGAAGTAAATACTTTGTACTACAGGTACACTATGGGGATATTAGTGCTTTTAGAGGTAAGTTTTGAAATGCTGGAACTAAGCAAAACTTCCAGTACTATATTGTTTAAAATGCATGCACAAACTATTACCTACATCTTAAAAAGAATTGCCCACACCCTCTGCCCACTAGGGAACAACAGCTTTTGTTTCCTTTAATTTGGAACTGTTGAAGGAATGAATTTTATTTTAGAAGTCATTTCTGTTAGGCACCTGTGTATGCTACTGTGTTTTCTTTTATGCTAACTTTATAGAGCTCTCTTGCCTTCTAGTGTATTGTTTTATCAGCCTGCTCCTGCTCTTATTAGGAGTGCTGATCATTCCAAGCAACACTGTTGGAAAGCATAGGAAGGTACTGGTTTTTTATATTTATGTTGCTCTGAGCAAGCCACTGAAAGCCTATAGGTTCTGCAGTACCAAAGAGGTTCTCAAACACTCAGGCTCATGTCGATTCCTTATCTATCCATACCTGGCACTTCATGAACTCACCCATTGTCCACTGCTGTAAGGCACAGACCCCAGCCACCCTTTAGGTAATGCCGAACACTCCCCTAGACACATGTTACTCTACCTATGATAGCTATGTACTTTATTTAAATGCCTCTTTCCTTATTATAGATCATTGGTATGAGGAAGGGGCCTTGTTCCCAAGGCAGCCAAGGTCAATGCTTGTTACTCCTGCTGCTGTGTTTAGTCAAACTCCAACTGCATTCGGGTTCACATGGGACTGTAAATATTAAGTAGATTTCTCCTTGTCTTTATTGCTTTTCTACTATGTCTTGCTGACTTATATATATTCTCCTGAATTCTCTAATTTAACATTATGTTTCTAACTAACCTGATACATTTCCCTTTCCAAACACATTAGATATCTCTCCAGCAACTACATTTGGAAGTAGATGACCATCTCTGCCTATGAAATACCCTTTAGGACCTTTGCTAAGAAAGCCCCATGGGGTAGAAAGGGCCATAGATTGTCCGCATTCAGAACGAGGACAGTAAATGCAGTCTCCCTCTGGAAAAGGGTGTTGAAAGAATGATTTTATGTCATTGAAAACATTCTACAATCAAATATATTATAAATTAATATATTTATTAATATATTAATAAATATTTATAAATGGACTGGCCTATGAACCTAACTTAGAAATAAAACCTATTTTTAGATTAAAAATTTGCTTTGAGTTATACACAAATAACTTCAGTTTTTGGAATAGAACATAAACTGTTAACTCTCTGTAGTGCTGAGAGAAAGTTTTACTGAAAACAAAGAAATAAATAAGGTTTGTGTTTGGAGAACAAAGAGAAATTATCTGCTCTAAAAATTGACCATGCTGATTTCAGTAGAACAGGCAGATTCTAAGACTGCTGACTTCCAAAGTATTGACAAGGCTTTAATTTCCTCAAAAAAGGCTAGCGGGCCTTCCCAGATCACCACAACTAAAGTAGCTCTTCATACTGGCACATGTTTCCCAAACCCTAATCTCTACCCTCTATAAAACCCTGGACTTAACTTTTCAATCTAATTCCCCTCAACTTTGTAAGGACCCCTAACAGATACTGCATTGATACTCCAGAGAAAACACATGATATATGCTTGTTTTTAAAAATATTTAATTTAATTTCTTATAAGGAGTTAATTTTGTTTTATAATTTATGTTTAATCTAGGGATTGTAAAAGTACTGATATTTTAATATGTACACATCTAATTATTCTTTGCTGTAAGAGATGAGAAACTTTAACTTTTCAATAGTAATTTTTTATTTTCTCTTAAGAACAGTTTTTCTAAAAGAAAAGATGTATGTGGTAAAGAGATTACTAGTGCTATAATTCATGTAACTTATTGTAATACTATAAAAATGTAAGCAAAAATTTCACTCATGTAATTCATCCAGTAGATACTATCAGGTCCCTAAAGCTTTATTTAGAGTAGTAAATAACATATGGGAAAATATCAAATCTCACTAAAACAATGAGATATCATTTTACATTTATTAATTGGGTAGGGGTGGATATTAAATTGTCCAGTGTTTGGATGAATCTGATGCAGTTTAGGAGGCTTTATAAATTTAGTATGATGTTTTAGAAAGCATTTTTACCATTTCATGTAGGTTTACTATATAGTATTAAAATATTGTTCTAGACTTTTGTCCTAAAGAAAGATTTTTTTTCTTAAAAATGCACCTCTATCTACCCAGTTATTCATGCACATGAAAAACTGGAAAGTTCACAAACGGCCCTCACTAGGACATTGGTTAAATAAATGGTATAACAACAAAAATAGCCAACAATAAGATCAAATACAGACTATATAAAATTGATGTATGCTTACCAGGATTGTAAGGCCCAAGAAAAAAGGAAATGGTTGATGAATAAGAAAGGCAGGATTGGGTGATTTTTTTTCCTTTAAAATGTTATAACATTGTCTTTTTAATTACATGTTTAAATTCCACAAATAGAAGCATTTCATTAATTCCTTCAATACCTTCCAGTTAGTGTACTGTACTCCCACTCACACCTCATGCCAAAAAGAGTTAGTATGAATATCTATATGCCTGATTTACTATAGGAATGTCTTCTGCTTTTAGCAGCTTTTGTATTATGATCTCCTACTTATCTCCAGATGCACCTAGAAGTGGAAAATAATTACATCATTATATCTTCTAATTATCAAAAATGCATTAAATATATATGTTAAGTACATATATATACAAACACACAATTATACATATATATATATATATATATAATCACAGCACTGCTTTTGGTGCGAATGTCAGGGAAGATTTGTATTTCGTGGTTTTAAAACTATTGGTGATATTTTAAAGTATATAAATTGTAAATCTGAAGCAGAGTAACACTACTAGGAAATTATTATAGTCTACTGAAAAGTGAGGAAATGTTTGGCTTAAGGGTATGAATATTTTTCCACACAGGGAATGTTTTAGAGAATTGAGAAACTTAGGACTTTTCTTTAATAAAGCACTAGAAATGAAGGCAAAGTATCTTTTAAAAGTTGTGGGAATGTGGTAGCGTATCAGAGAGAGCATAACCTGCAGCCATACCTGGGCATGTTTTAGATCAAGCTTGTCCAAGCTGCAAGCCACAGGACAGCTTTGAATGCCGCCCAACACAAATTCATAAACTTTCTTAAAATATTGTGAGATTTTTGTTTTTTTTTTTTTTTTTTTTAAGCTCATCAGCTATTGTTTGTGCTAGTGTATTTTATGTGTGACCCAAGACAATTCTTCTTCCAGTGTGGCCCACGAAAGCCAAAAGATTGGACCATCCTGTTTTAGATTGTGATCTTCCTTAGTATGAAAAGATTGGCTGTGATTTTAGAGTGAGTTCTATGGGATTACATAAAATGTTTGCTTTTACTGTTTTTGTTTGTTTGGCGTTTTGGAAATTACACAGAATGTGAAGCTGTAAAATAATCCTTTAAAAGCAATCAACTATATTAAATGCCATATCAATCATAGTGTCAAGCCTATACTAGTGCTGGGTATACTAATCTTCCTGCCTGTAGGAGTTTAATGTATTTTAGTAGGTGAGACAAGCACAAAAGGAATGTGTTCATAGGCAATAGTAATAATGCATACTGGGTCTGAAGTCTGCAGAGAGACAGGAGCATACAAGTCTACCTGAAAGTGTAGAGGTATGAAGTCTGGAAAAGGCTTTCTAGAAGTTGGACCCAGAACAGGGTACAGAAGGGTGATCAGGAGCTCCCAGGTCAGAGTAGGAGGGAAGACAGGTTCCAGACAAAGGTAAAAGCAGATGCAGAGACATGGGAGTGAAACAGCATCTTAGATACAAAGAACTTTGTGTCATCTGACATTACTGGAATGTGAAATGCATAGGGAAAAGTGGCAAGAAATTAGAAGAGAGGTGAAAGGTGGGGAGCAAGCCATAAAGATCCTTGCTAGGACTTGATTCCTAAAGCACTCAGAATGCTCTTCAGTCAAGCAGTAACCTGATTGGATTTGCATTTCCTAATGCCGCTCAGTCTTGGGCTTGAGTGCATGGAAAAGCTACTAGCCTTATGAAGAAAGTATGGGGCTGTAGGTGGCCAGAGTGAGCTAGGATTGCAGCTTAGGAAGGCCAGAATGATTTTTTAATGTATAGACTTTTAAATTTTCTAAAACTTAATATTCTGTAGGAAATAGAATGTATTCCAATTGGAAATGAATGTCCCATGTAGGTGATAGTATGGTACCAAGTTTGGTGACCAGACTTTAAGTCCAGGCAGACTGGTAATGGTACATCCTAGTTTGATTACCCTCACTGAGCTTCTCAACCTCTCTTTGCTCTCCTTATCTGTAAAATGGTATCATAGTGGTATCGTAAATGTACCATACCATTATATAAATAAAGGTACCTGGTTAAGTAGTCAACAAGTGTTAGCTATTATCATTATAGTCCTCATGAAAGGATAAATTTCCCTAAATACAATCTTTTGTCTAGTTACCCATAATATCAAAAGGACGTGGTTACTTTTCAAAGATATTGTAGTTTCTCATTATTTTTAGACACAGAACTGTTTGAGTGTGTCACGTTGCCAGTGGAAGTTTCCTAGTTAAGCTGTATTTCGTGTTCTCCACAGCAGTTTTTGTTATTCATAGTTCAGCTATACAAAGATAAACTGCAAGACCAACTTCCTGCCCTTAAGTAAGTCAGAATAGGGAGAATTGGGTATTCCTCCAGGTTTCCCTCTCCCTATTTTTTTTGACCAGTTTTTTTCAGCAAAGTCTTGTTCTGAAGCGAAAATTATCCTGAGATTGTTGCTGAATGCTGCCGCATTTCTTCTAGATGTTTTGGCCTAGGAGGATCTTAAGAAAACTCTCCTCTCATTTTCAGAATTTCTGGCATTAGCTTACTAGTCTCCACCAATAACTCATTTCTCAAATTGAATATCCTGTGCACTAACTTATTGAAGTTGGAACTGATATTCTTAGAATGAAGGTCAGGGTCTCTTCCCAAATGTATAGCCCTGATTGTCTTTGGATTGGCAAGATTTCCAAACTATACTCCACTTACTGTCATTAAGCTCTTGGTGCATATGGGAAAGCTAGCAGATGTTATTAAAAACAAACCATACACACACACACACACACACACACACACACTCACACTCACACTCACACTCACTCTCTCTCTCTGTCTCTCTCTGGGCTTGTTTCCATGCCTTTCTCACAGCCCTGTATGTACACCTGCATTTTGTACACTGCTAAATGTTCCTGGAAGTATAGCCAAAAGTTTCACTTTCCTTAGAGTGGGTGTTTAATATTTACATTCTAAATTAAATGAATACAGCCTGGAGATTTTATTTTCAACTTTCCTTTATGTAAGCTCTAAGAAGTTTAGTCTCCCAACTTTGGGGATTATTTTAGTAAAATCAGATCATAAAGTTCTAGTTAGAACCTTCAGAGGATGATTGTTTTCAATAGCCACATTTTCCAGAATGCTAAGGTTTTAACCCTTTAAGTACTATAATGGTAAAACATCTTGGATAGAAATCATTTTAGAATATATTATGTGTCTTTGCTGGTCACAGTGGCTCACGCCTGTAATCTCAACACTTTGGGCGACCGAAGCAGGCGGATCACCTGAGGTCAGGAGTTCAAGACCAGCCTGGCCAACATGGTGAAATCCTGTCTCTACTAAAAATATAAAAATTAGTCAGCTGTCGTGGTGTGTGCCTATAATCCCAGCTACTAGAGAGACTGAGGCAGGAAAATGACTTGAACCCGGGAGGCAGAGGTTACAGTGAGCCATCACACCATTGCAGTCTAGCCTGGATGACAGAGTAAGACTCCATCTCAAATAAATAAATAAAATAAGTAAATAATAGAGTATATTATGTGTCATAGGAAGTTAAATTAGATGGTATGTGTTAAATACCTACAGCCGTGCCTGACACAGAGCAGATTGGCAATGAATGTTAGTTCTCCTTATCCCCTTCTCCCTTTTCTTCATAACTTTGAGATATCCTAGTGAGTATCAACAATTGTGCTATGATTTCTTTCCAGTTTTTAGGAGTACGTAGAGGTTTTCTATGTAACTGGGCTTATTGCCATCTCCTATCTGCTCTTCTATATTTTCTGTAGCTTCCTGTGTTGTCAAGCTACCATTGCAACTCATTTTAATTCACACAATGCGCTACGTGGAGGAAAATATAAGTGAGAATAAAAGTCTGCCCTCATAGAGTTCCCTGTCCAGTAAGCATAAGTATGCTTAAAACAATAACTGTAATAATGTGAGCCAGTCACTATTCACAATAGCAATGACTTGGAATCAACCCAAATGTCCATCAGTGACAGACTGGATTAAGAAAATGTGGCACATATACACCATGGAATACTATGCAGCCATAAAAAAGGATGAGTTCGTGTCCTTTGTAGGGACATGGATGCAGCTGGAAACCATCATTCTCAGCAAACTATCCAAAAACAGAAACACTAAATACCACATGTTCTCACTCATAGGTGGGAACTGAACAATGAGATCACTTGGACTCGGGAAGGGGAGCATCACACACTGGGGCCTATTATGGGGAGGGGGGAGGAGGGAAGGATTGCACTGGGAGTTATACCTGATATAAATGATGAGCTGATGGGTGCTGATGAGTTGATGGGTGCAGCACACCAACATGGCACAAGTATACATAATGTAACAAACCTGCACTTTGTGCACATGTACCATAGAACTTAAAAGTATAATTTAAAAAAAAAGAAAAAATAATAATAATGTGAGCCAGTACAAAGTAAGTGCCACGAGAGAGGGGATTGGAAAGCAGGCAAGATCACACCTAGTGTAGATGTTTCAAGTTACCAGAATGATATCGTATAAGCACCCTTCTTCCTGTTCTAAATTTATGTGTTAGATATGGAGTCTAGATGAGCTTCATATTATCAGTTAGCATAAATAGACTTTGGCTTGCAGCCCTTATGGGGAACTTTTTAAAGAAAAACATGATCATCTGGAAAATGGGGATTAACAAATAAAATAAAAACATGGGAACACTGCAGCCTGGACTTTGTGACCATCAGATTTGATTTTTCCTTGCCCTCTTGCATTATTCCATGCTGGCTGTGGTCCACTCGGGTGTGGTTTCTGCATAGCTTAGATCCAGACAGGTGGATGTTCCTGAACACAGGGTGTGCATCTGTATTCACACAAATACACATATACACCCACAAAGGGTTCCTATTTAACTACAACTGAAAGAGTAGTAGAGTGAAGAGGCAGGAATGGTAATCATGGCAGGAGGAAGAGAAAACAGAGGACTCCAAGGAATTCTGATTCCTCTGTGACTCCAGCTATATCTCTACCTCTTAGAAGACTACTGCCAGGAAGCTATTAGAAAAAGCTTTGAAATTGTGAGCACAGGAAAAATCCCTTGCTAATGCATTTTGAACAAGATGGAGCAGAGATCAGTGGCAAGGTAACTGTGCTTAAAATTATTTCATTCCACTATAAAGCAGGTTGTTCTGACTTCAGTGTAAGCATTACAGGTGCTCCTGACTTCCTGATACCTAATTGGAGAGAGAGTGGGAAACTGGGTCAAAGATTGCTCCCTGTTGCTTTCCCTGTTGTCTTCTCTCAGTCTGCGCAAGTAGCTTCATCCTACATGCTTTCCAGTGAAATACATTAATCCTGCTTTTACTCACTCTGCTGCAAAGTGCACAATACTATGGGCCAGGTTATTTAAGCCTATGCATATTAAAGTATTTCGGATTACTTTCCATATTTAAGAATCTCCTTTGAAATTGCAATTATGGGAGGGAGGGTATGGTTACTGCTTCTCCAACCTCAGCTGACATAGACGCCCCAAAGCCACTGAGTCTCTGCACTGGAAGGGAGACATAAATAGCACCATCTAAGCACTCATCCTGGCCTTCCCTGAATAGGACCCTGGCATGTACATCATCCATCAATCTGAATCCCCTTTCCAGAATAGACCATAATGTTAGTTCTTATCATGATCTTTCATTCCAGAGCACATATCGTGTTTCCAAGTTCTCAGCTCCAGGGATAGCAGCCCTGCTGAAACAAGCCTCATCCCTGGTAGATCCAGAAATGTGTCAGAAATATGGCTCCAGGAAGGGTACACTTTTACCTCAGTTTTCCTTCTTTATACTCAAGGCTCTGGTACTCATGTCATCTGCCAACTCTCCTTTCTTCTCTCCCTAACTCCCATTTCCAGTTTCTCTAGTGTGCTTTGATGGGGATGGGGACACAAACCTTTATCCAAATGCTTGGGGGCAGATGTGGTCTGGATTTAGGAGGGTTTAACATTTTTGAAAGGTATTCAACTGAATAAGTCATGTACTCTATCACCTTTGTGAATCTGGGGCACCATCCCTAATTAGATACACTAATGTTTCTATAACAAATGTTTAAATATTCACACAAAAAAAGAATAAAACATAAGTATCATCACATTCATTCAAGTCAGATTTTGCTGCCAAAACTTTATGAAAAAACTTTAGGCTTCCAAAGCTGTTTAGACTTCAGAATTGCAATAAATTCCAGTATTAGAACAAAGAAATTATTTCTTCATATTTGAGTTTTCAGTTAAAATACTAAAAGGGATTAGAGGACTCTGGATGTATCTGCACATTTTCCCTTTAAAAGAATCTTCTCTTCTGAACTTTATTTTTCCTCTTTTGGAAAATATAGAAAATTATTAAAAAGAAAAGTTGAAAATCATTTGTAATACCCCTACTATTGAAAAAAAAAAAGATAAAACCCTCTTCAATCACACCTCCCTTTCTCACCTAACTCCTTCCCACCCCAACTCCAGGTAACTATTGCTTATATCTACCAACTTTTCATTAGCTTAACTCAGCATTTCTATATGTGGAAGATAAACTAATGTATCAGATATGTGTATATGTACTTTTTTCTTTTTTTTGGACAAGAATTAGATCACATTTCCCACAGATCTGCATCTGTTGTTGCTTTTCACTTAACAGTGCACCCTGGACATATTTCTAAGGCAGCACATGTAAATCTCTTCCATGATTTATAAAGGCTGCCTAGTATTCTTTTTTGTAGATATACTCTAATGTATGTATCTTATTGTCTATTAAAGATGCTGCGAGTTTTTTGCTATTATAAGCAATGTTAGAAATGTTTTAGGTAACCATGTATTGCTACTGCAGGGTAGATACCTAGAAATGAGATTTTGGGGTCATGGAGTGTTTAAACCCTAACAGATTCCATCAAATTGCTTTACAGTTTTTCCAATTTACAATCCACAGTGAATGAGCAAGTCTCATATCCTTGCCTGCACTAGATGTTTTCACACTTAAAAAATTTTGCTCAGTGTTTACTTAAACAGATTCCTTATAGTGTTTCATTTAAAAGATAAGAATTAACTGGAAGATCTTAATATTAATAGAATTACCTCTAAAGTTATATAGTCTAGATCAGAATTTCTCAAAATCTAATCAGAGGACTATCTGCACCAGACTCTCCTTGGGCTTCTTTTTAAAATGAAAGTTCCTAGTTCAAACTAGGCCTACTGAATCAGATGCACAGAAGGCAGAGCATAGGCAGCCTGAGCTGGCTCAGATAGGCTCACAAGAGCCAATTGGTAATTTGCAGTGTTTTTGTAAGCTGATTGTTAAATATAGCGATCATTAAAAATAAAGGCAAGAAATATTCAAAAATCTTTATTTCCTAATTATTTTACTATATTTTACTATTATCTGTGCTCTTGAGGGTATTTGCACCTGTTGTATCTGTGTGGTAGAAATACTACAAAGTGTTATTTTACTGCTAATTTCTTCCTAAAGCAGTGATGTCATGTTGGTAGTTTGAAATTGACTGTGGTGGGAAAATTTACATTGAAATCAGCTGTGATGGAAAAATTTACACCATGGAAATTCACAAAAATAGTGCAAGTCTAAGTTCTATCTATTGTTTTGCTGGCTGTCTAGATCTGAGAAAATGATGGAGAGGATGTTGGCAATGTGGATTACTGTGAATGCCCCCCAAAATTTAGGACATACTCTTCCAGGATTTGCACACTATTATCCATTACACCAAAGATTTTGCTGACATCCTTAATGTGCAAGTGCAGTTCCAACATATGTCTTTGTTGTTTCACTAAACAAAAATATTAACAAGAATTCTTGTCTGAACTACTTCATGGCAATTACAACCATCTAAAAAGTAGAGCAAAAGTCAAGAAAAGAATTGTGTGAGAATCAACTGCTTATACGAAGTTAATAATGAAAAGTATTGTATATTTTATTATTATTTATAAATTGTTTGCTGCACATTTTTGCCAGTAAAAACTGTAATAAACATATATACATACCATTAGTATGTATTTTTTTTCACAGAGCCAGTGTATTACTAGAATATCACTGGGCCCAGGATTCTGAAATTTTAACAAGCTGCCTCGTTGATTTTTATGCAAACTAAACTTTGACAACTGGCACTCAGATTTTCCTAGTAAGGATTAAAGTCACTCCTGCATTTTTTTTCCTATACAACAGGTGTGTCAGGGCAATCTCCTGGGGCCTAGGACATGAGCAGAATAATTTGCATTTACCAAAATAAGTTCAATTAAATCTCAATTCTCTTAAGAAAAGGGGAGCTTTGAAAGAAGAAAATGCATTTAATTACTGTCTAGTTCTTCTAGCACTTTATTTCATTTAGAAATTCGAAGAGGAGTTTATTTTCTTAACTTTTTCACAAAATTTGGCATTTGGATTTTAAAATTCTTTAATAGAAGCCACTTACATATGCATATATGACATTCTTAGAGATTCCCCTCCCCATATACAGGGGCAAAAATGTTCCTTCTTCACACTTGATCTAGATATATCTTTTTGAAGAATGGGCCAAAATAATTTATATTCCTTCATTTTTCTACATTTTTATTTTTAAGTGGGATATATGTGGTGACAGACACTAGAAAGGGAAAGGAAGAGGTCGATGAAACCAACTCTGAAAGAGAAATGATTGGCAAGAAGGTAGCATTCAACCTGCACAAAACGCCATGGCCTTTTCAGTTAAGGAGAAGAGGTTGAAATGGGCTGAGAAGGCACTCTGGAACAGGAAAGCATGACTTTTTGTTTTCTTCTTCTGAAAAGGATGTTATGTGTCATGTACTAATTTGTTTATAAAGCACTTGTTTTTAAAATCAGAGACAGAGAACAGAGTTCAGGGTGACAGAATGAGAACAGCCTAACTAAAAGGGATCATCAGGCCTCACCCTTCCGTTTTACAGAAATGAAGATCGATGCTCAGAAAGGTTGCGTGACTTGCCTAAGGTAGTCCAGTGCTATTTAAAACCAAAACAATTTAATTCGTATTGGATTTCTAGTTTGTGTATGTAACAAAGTTCATGCTCTAACTATATAAAACAAGTAATAGAGTCACTGTTTTTTAAAGTCTTTTGAGCCATAGTTATGAAGTGGAATGAACTGGTGCTCAGTAAAATTAATACTAATAAAGATCAGAGTGGTCTACTTCATCTCATTTGTGCCTTTTCATTTTCATGTCTGAAGTAATCCATTTCCCTTATGTAGAGATATTTCTAAATCAGGTTGCTTCATAATCCCACTGATTTCAGAATTGTAATCGGATATTCTTCATGTTCTTCTCTAACCTTCATTATACACAAGCAGCTTGATGTGAGTCATGTGAATGATTTCAGGACTATTTAATACCTCCCAAATGATCTAAAAGAAGCCTATTATTCTGCAGTACTTTATTCTCTTGCCAATCTCTTCACATAACTGTGAGCTCTCTGATTCTCTAGCTTGCTGCATTTCAACTTTGTTAATCATCTTTAGTATGGAAGACAAATGATCCTTAGTCATCTCATTGATTCCATGGGACACCTGTTTATTTTAATACCTAAATATGGCCATTATGTATCAGGAATTACATTTTCATTCATTCGGTTATGCGAAGATATGTAAAGCACTGCAGTTATACTTCTTTTTTAAAGAATATATTCAGAATGTTTTTTATCCCTTAAAATATGGATTTTTTAAAAAGTAATTCAACATTGAACAATATAGTATTTAGCATAAGTGATGTCTTTTTTGGGAAAAGAAAAGCTTTCCTACATGCAATTTAGCTTTTCAAATTTACATTTAGTTCTTCTAGTTTTTTGAGAAATCCTTATGCTTTACCTTCATTGATGCCTTTGCAACTCATGTTTTTTTAATCACTCATAATTATTAAAATCACTCATTTTTAAAAGCTGGTCAGAGCTACATAGTCATCATCTAATTAATTCCATTTGAATTAATGGCAAATAGCTTTAAATTTTTAACCCAATTAAATTAAGAGGAGAAATAAAAAAGTCACTTGCCCACTGGCACAGACTAAAATTAGGAGCTACACAATTCTGTTTCAGTAAAATCTAGTTCAGGGCACTCACAACAGTAGCGGAGGTTGGTTTTTCACTGACCACTCCCACTCCCATAGGCTTCCTGCCTTTCACATTGTTCCCCACTGATCTCTTCATGGCCCTGACATGTTTGTTTATTATGTTCTAGGAATTCTGGGAAAAGAAGGAAGTCATTAGAAGTGCTAGGACTTGCACATTCCATTTCCTGTTTAGTACTAATTCCTTTTATGTTAATTAACTGTTTTTACTTGTAAAACGGAAAGGATACCCTAAACAGATACATTACCTAAAAAAGTATTTGATGAAAACCATTCAAATATGTTTAATAATATTGACAGAATATTCTATTAGCAAAATAAAATCAAATATTCCCTAGACTCAGAAGAGACCCTTCTAGCCTTCCTATTTCTCCCAAAAGAAACGTTATTCTTTTCATCCAGTTTGTAAACCCTTCACCTGATCTCCATTTCTTCTCATTACATATTAATTATTCTTTTTCTATCTTTAAAAACTTTCAAAACGCTTTCTTCTTGTGAGGCCGTCTTTCCTCCCTCATACTTTTTGAGTCTCATTTCTTTGCAAGTACGTCATATCCTTGTTTCACAATTTAACTGTGATGTACCCCAAATAATAACTGAAAGTAAAGTAAAATCTGGTCAGTAGCCACAGACCCTTCTCACGCTGATGCTTTTTGTCTTATAGTATAAAGTCTTGCAAAATTCTAAGGGAATGTTGAGAGATAATTCAGGTCACTGAAGGGTTTCAGTATTTTTTTCATTAACATAATAATCATACTTAGCATTTATATACTACTTTCAGTTTAGAAGTGCCTTATAAATGTTACTTTTTTAATCCTCATACTACATTACTACATAAATATATTGAATGACGGAAAAATTAATATTAAATCAAATGTATGAGGTATAATGTTCAAAGTGTATTCCCTAATTAATACCAGGGACTACATGCATACCTAATTATATGTAAATTAGATATTTTGGATTTATTTTTTCACCAAAGAACCAAAACACAATACAGAATAGTATTTTAAGTAGATTAAGATGATTGGGTTGAAAATGTAGATACTGATTTTAGGTTGACCTTAAAAAATATGTTTATTCCAATTAAATTATAGCTTTTGCAGAATATAAACTTCCTGTGTTCCCAACAAGATAAACCAGGTTACCCTTGCTTGGTTTATCATGAGTCTTTAGAGGTTTAAGTAAAACAAAAGAGGAACAACACATTGTTGTACAAAATAGTTGAGAATTCCAATGGGAATGAAAGGAAACCTTTTATATATGTATATACACACACATATATATGAAAACACCCTCAAGACTATCAAAAATTTGTAATAATTTTATATGAGAAATAATTTTCAGCTTCATATTTTAAATTGTATTTAAAAGGACTTTTAAAAATCAAAGCTCTTCAATCCCTTTTCATTACATGATTTATTTTACCTAGTACTTTCTTTATGGTTTCTAGACTTTTGCAGCTACATTCTGGACTTGGGGAAAAACAGATAATAATTGGGACAATGCAAGAGGAAATTGAGATTATCATTTAAAGTGTATGTGTGTGTGTGTGTATAATGCTATATATATTTTATATCTATAAATATAAATATAGATATAGATATAGATATAGATATAAAACAGAGGTAAGAAAATGAAAAG
>NW_012118533.1:68182-94175 GCF_000951035.1 Colobus angolensis palliatus
TATTTCTCGTGTCATGGTTTTCATCTCTGTCAGTTCGTTTATGGCCTTCTCTGCATTAATTATTCTAGTTATGAATTCTTCCTCTCTTTTTTCAAGATTTTTAGTTTATTTGTGCCTGGTACGTAATTTTTCCTTTAGTTCTGAGAAGTTTGATGGACTGAAGCCTTCTTCTCTCATCTCGTCAAAGTCATTCTCCGTCCAGCTTTGATCCGTTGCTGGCGATGAGCTGCGTTCCTTTGCAGGGGGAGATGCACTCTTATTTTTTGAATTTCCAGCTTTTCTGCCCTGCTTTTTCCCCATCATTGTGGCTTTATCTGCCTCTGGTCTTTGATGATGGTGATGTACTGATGAGGTTTTGGTGTGGGTGTCCTTCCTGTTTGTTAGTTTTCCTTCTAACAGTCAGGACCCTCCGCTGTAGGTCTGTTGGAGATCGCTTGAGGTCCACTCCAGACCCTGTTTGCCTGGGTGTCAGCAGCAGAGGCTGCAGAAGATAGAATATTGCTGAACAGCGAGTGTACCTGTCTGATTCTTGCTTTGGAAGCTTCCTCTCAGGGGTGTACTCCTCTGTGTGAGGTATGGGGTGTCGGTCTGCTCCTAGTGGGAGGTGTCTCCCAGTTAGGCTACTCAGGGGTCAGGGACCCACTTGAGCAGGCAGTCTGTCCGTTTTCAGATCTCACCTTCTGTGATGGGAGATCCACTGCTCTCTTCAAAGCTGTCAGACAGAGTCGTTTGCCTCTGCAGAGGTTTCTGCTGCTTTGTTGTTGTTGTTGTTGTTGTTGATTAGCTGTGCCCTGTCCCCAGAGGTGGAGTCTACAGAGACAGGCAGGGCTCCTTGAGCTGCTGTGAACTCCACCCAGTTCGAGCTTCCCCGTGGCTTTGTTTACCTACTTAAGCCTCAGCAATGGCGGGCGCCCCTCCCCCAGCCTCGCTGCTGCCTTGCAGTTAGATCGCAGACTGTTGTGCTAACAATGAGGAAGACTCCGTTGGCGGGCGTGGGACCGTCCCGGCCAGGTGTGGGATATAATCTCCTGGTGTGTCCGTTTGCTAAGACCCTTGGTACAGCACAGTATTGGGGTGGGAGTTACCCAATTTTCCAGGTGTTGTGTATCTCAGTTCCTCTGGCTAGGAAAAGGGATTCCCTTCCCCCCTTGCGCTTCCCAGGTGAGGCGATGCCTCGCCCTGCTTCAGCTCTCGCTGGTCGGGCTGCAGCAGCTGACCAGCATCAATTGTCTGGCACTCCCTAGTGCGATGAACCCAGTACCTCAGTTGAAGATGCAGAAATCACCGGTCTTCTGTGTCGCTCGCGCTGGGAGCTGGAGACTGGAGCTGTTCCTATTTGGCCATCTTGCTCCGCCCTCAAAAAGTAAATATTTCTTAGTAACCAACTGTAGTATTTAAAACTGCCCAACCAAAGCCCATGAAGCAAGTGAACAAGTTAGTTAAATGTGTCTTTTGGTTTTGGCCAAAAGACACCTCTTTCAGAAAGACAAATAAATGTTTAAATATGGTATGTACATAAATATAAAGGTTTAAATTGTAATGCTTCAGGAAGGGGATGTGAGTGGAGGATTTTGGGGTGCTGGTTACATGGATGTGTTAGATTTTTAAGTTTCCTGGATCTGTACTTTCTGATTTGTGCACTTTTCTCTGTATCATAGTTCCATAAAGAGTTCTAAAGCCAATCAATAATTTTGAAACTTAGCACCATACCTCTAAAAAATAACTTTATTTATCGAGGATTGGTGGGTTTTATCTTTTAATTTGACTTTCTTGGAAGGATGCCTCTGGAGCAGGTTCATAATTGTGAGAGATGAAATAGTATCAATCATAACTTCACTGTAGATTTATATTTTTTTGCATTCATAAGAGATGGAAACAGGGAAGTGCTTTTACATTAGTTGTGCCATAACATCCTCCGCATACAGAGCTATTATAAAAGCAGGTTGTAGTGCCTGCCTTCCTGCCTTCCATTTTGATCTCTTTTGGGAACAGCACAGGCCATCATTTGTGAAAGTCGTCATCTTGCAGGATGGGTAAATGCATTTTCTCTTCCTTGCCACAAGGCAAATGGAAACTAGTAATTTCTAGTCCCATAGCAGTGAATACAAAATCAAAAGAAGCTAACTCAATGCAATGACAGTTTCAAAAGGAATTGTTTTTGAAGATTTTTTTTCCTGTCGTGCTGGTTTATTTAGCACTGAAGCTTGTCTGCTAACCCAGCTTTCAACAGCCTCCAGGAAAATCTCGGTGTAGCTGGTATCATGTATTAACAGTGCCCCATTTCAGTTATATTTTGCTAAGCAGATACACATTTGCCATGACAGCTTAAAGTGTTGATGCTTTTGAATGGAGACTTTTTTATCTCCATGTATCTGTAACTGGAGAGTTCTGATGCTCAGAACTGGTAACTCAGATTTTGTTTTGAAGGAACTAATTAAAAAAAAATCTGGTACTCAGATTTTGTTTTAAAGGAACTAATTTAAAAAAACTTTAATATATGAATTTTCTGGTTAATTTGGATGACCACCATTTTTTGAGTAGTGTTAACTGACTTTAGTACCTGCATTTCTAATCCAGATAGTACAAAAAAAAACAAAAAAAAGGAGCTGTGTCTTAGCTTCATTAAAACCAGAGTTTCATTCATCATCTCTAATAGAGCCCAAAGTGAACACAAGATCTGGATCCACTGTTCCCTCAGTTGGGTTCATTTTTTACTTGCCTCTCATACATATGTCCCATCTCTCTGCAGCAGAGTTTCAGTTGCACAGAAATGACCTTTTTTATATAACACAGCCCAATTGTATAGAAATATCTTTTTAAAAAAACAACATGGCCCAGCTGACACAACTGACAGTGATCTGTTCCAATGCTAAGGAAACTGGCTGTGTTGGATCTATTAGGAGACCTCAGTCTTTATTCTCCTAAGGGATTTTCAAAGTAATTATAATTATATGAAATTTCCCTCAACTTTAGAAATTAATCCCCAAATAATCTCCTACTCCTACTTGATCACCTTGGGAGCCATGATTTAGTCCCAGCAAAATATCCTGTCCCAGTGATTTAATGTTACTAATTTAGAACAAAGAACCATAAGGTAAAGATCAAAACAGCTTAATAGTCAAATAGTTATTACAACATCTATATATGTGTATTATTGCAAAGTCATTTGCATTTACTGATAATATAAAAATGATGCCCCTGATTCATTTTTGTTTGTAGTTTCAAGACAGAGAATGTAGAGAAAGTGGCCTTTAAATTAGTTCAGAACACTCTGGGAGGGTGGGAAGATATGATGCAGTTTAGAATTATTTGCTTCCAAATTTCCTTAAAAAAAAATTTTTTTTTTTGAAACACTCTGTCACCCAGGCTGAAGTGCAGTGGTGTGGTCTTGGCTTACTGCAGCCTCGACCTCCCAGGCACAAGCAATCCTCACAAGTAGCTGGGACTACAGTCACACGCCAGCATGCCTGGATAATTTTTTTTTTTTTTTTTTGTAGAGATGCAGTTTCACCATATTGCCCAGGCTGATCTCGAACTCCTGGGGACAAGTGATTCACCTGCCTCGGTCTTCCGGAGTGCTGGGATTATGTGCATGAGCCATTGTGCCCAGCCTAATTTTTATTATTGAAGATGTTACTTCTTTTTGTTTCTCCTAAGACTTGGCAGTGGTTTCAGGCATACTTTTTAGTACCTCCTTAAAGAAAGAATCCATTATCCAAAAGGGTGGCTTGAAATAGTAGGAAATGAGTGTGCTCCTAACCTTTACCTTCACCTTCCTAGAAGAGTGTGGTGAATTGAAAATCACTCTACAAATGTCTTTCTGAAGGATGTTCCCAATTAGTGGGACATCGTTTATAACAATACATTGGTTCCCTCAGGATCAGCGGTTAGTCTCTCTTTATATTGAAGCAGGAAACAACCAGGACAAGATGAGCTCATAAAGTATAGAGCACTATCTCTAGAGGAAAGATTAGGAGAGACCAACAGAACCATCTAAGATTAAGAACCTAAGATATAGTAGGTTATTATCATGCATTATTCCACATACTTTACTACTTAGCTATGAATCCAAGCAGGAACTACAAGCTATTATGAGAAAAGCAAGCTAAATAGTTTGGGATGGATAACCTCATATCCCATGCATTCACCTCCCATTAAGAGAATTGAGCTTCCTACTTAAGTATATGTCCTTAAGTACCACCGGTTACTTATCCATTCTTGCTTAATTCCTTTATCTTAGCTCCAAGGTATTTCAACCTTGGAAATCTCTAAGAGATAGAACCCTTATTTTTTATTTTTGCCTTTTTTTTCTAGTAAATAGCATTTATTAAACATTAATATTAGAGAATTATATTTGATACTCCGATGTGTCACCAATTAGCTGAATTACCTTAAGAGGCAACACACTTAATCTCTGTGACCTCTTTTTCCTATCCATAAAGTGTAAGATTTGAACTCCATCATGTCTGGTTTTCCTTTCGGTTCTGAGATTCTATGAGTCTACATATCTGATAAAATACTTCGGTGTGGTTATACATCTCTGCCTGAGCAGAGGAAAGCAATTTCTCAAAGGCAAGCTCAGACTCTTGTGAAACAGTCATTCAGTTTCATCTTCCTTAAAATTAGATTCTGATTGAATGCTATTTTCAAGTCTCATCCAGTATCTGGAAATACTCATTTATTTCATTATCAGACTACTCTTTGGAAGTCTTACCACCCAACCACCAGCACTGCAATACTGTCTTTATGTTGTGATGTGCCTCTAAGGCATTATCAGAAATGGCTATTTTACATTTCTTTTTAAAAATTATTATTTCAACTTTTCCACTGTAAATATCTTCAACATTACAAAAGCTTCTTCTACATGCATGTGACATTATAATGGAATATAATGACATAATGAAATATCCCTCTCAGTTTTACCTTATACCTATCTAGTGAATGAAGTTTCATCTCCATGTCTTAAGACGCCTTATACTAAAATTATTTTTACTGCAAGAGAACAACCACTATGAAACATCTTTTTAACAGGGATGTCTTGGGGTTCAATTCTCTGTAAATACAGGACATTAGTAGCTAAAGGCCAAGTATTTACCTGTGTACCTTTGAGAGAGAGTTAACCTGGAGCCCAACCCAATGAAAGAAAGAATATTTACTTTGGAATAATAAAACTAAAATAAGAATAAATGAAACCACCTTAAAGGAACAGCTGTTAGGACTTTTGCATGATAATGTACAGAATAAGTGAATGTACATTGAAAGAATAATTTTGATATCAACACAAAAATGACCTCAGTATCTTTTCTGCAAACCTAGGATCCCGTTGAACTGACTTCAAGCCCAATACTCAGAAAAACAATCAGGTTGTCCTGGGTCTGGTCAAGGAGTGCATTGTTACTAAATGTCATGGAAGGACCCGGGAACATTATCAACTTCCTCACGGTCCCATGGCCTCTAATTTAAGAATTTCATTTTAGCCAGACTATGGTATTTATCTTACTAAAATTTCTTTGCTTCACTTATGATTTTATTCTGTATCTACCTAGTTCAGACCCTTCTGAGAACATGTTTTGCACAATATCTTCAACATATCAAATTTCACTTCTAATTTCTTTATTTAAACTATTTTACCCTTTTAATGTTCCCATGTTTTTCCTGCTTTCTTCTAGTCCTGTGTTATTACTTGGAGAAATTTGATGTGCTTCAGTTTCTTTCATTAAAGAAATTTCACACTCAAAACTGTGAAAATACATTTCTTGAAAATAAAATATTCATGTGCTGAATTTTTTTTGAAATCTACCAATGGAATAATAATAATTAAGCATTTAGTGAATTTTTCCTATGCTCTAAATAGAGTGCTAAGTTCTTTACTTAAGTTATCTCAATTGTAGACTACTTAGAGTTTCTTACTGGTATAAATATTGATCATTAGTGCTAATCTACTGAGTATTAAATACCTAGATTTTACTACTCTTAGACAAAGGAACTCAGTGAGCACCTAGTTGAAAACTGATGATGGTCCTGTAAGACACTATCCTATAATCAAATAATTCTGCAGGATTGAAAAATACAAGTGAATCGTATACCTTCTACCTGACAAATTTGGCCTGTGGAAATGTGCAATATTAATACTGAAATATAAATTCAATATTTATGTTGAAATGTACATCTGTAGTTCATATAGCTTATATAAACTATAAACTAAATATATGTAAAAAATACAGAAATATGTATACATATATTTTGCTTCCTTTCTACCTTTCCTTCAAATTCAATCCTCTTGACTATTTTAGTTCTTTGACTCACGGCAGTTCCCATCTGTTTTTTAAGCAGCAGGATTCCATTTCTGTGGTCTTCAACTCTGAGTTAACTTTGCTATCAATTCTTCTCCTCTCCTCTCTCCTTTTTACTTTTATTCTAGTCACAAAATAAGTCTATCCAGCTGGCTTTTTCAGCCAGGATATATGATTTTGATATTCTGAGTTCATTTTCTGTACAGTTCTTAACTCTCTCAGTACTGATTGTTTTTTCATTTTATGTAGTAAAATATTAGCAGAAGCATCAATTTTTTATTGCAATAAACGTTTTAGGTGTCAAGTGCTTTTATGATGATGCAGTCAGAGACAGATTTTATATATAGCCTAGTGAATTGAAATGAATTAATTCTTAGGAGGTTTCATATCTTGTGGCCCAAGCACTGTATTACAACAGAAGGGCAAAGTCAGAGCACACTGCAAATCATCAGGGAAATATGCAAAACTAGCTGAAGTTTCTGAGTTCACAGAAGTAAGATCAGCATAGAGGTTATGGAAATAATAATGCATCACTGTGGCAAGGATCATGTTGGAGGTCATAATCTACACACCAAACACTGAGGCTGAAATATGCTGCTTATCAAAACTGCCACCTGCTATAGGAGCAGCTGTAGATCCACGACCCCTGCTGGCCTCCAGACTACCTTGTTTGAGGGCATTCAAGTTGCTCCCACTGGAACTTCTCACTGTGTATATGTGCAAGCATATGGGCTCTTTAGGTCAAACTGTGGAAAATTGTACTAGAAGAAATTAAAAGTCCCTACAATAGTAAAATTCTATTTTGAAATAATGAATATATGAGTGTTAGTAGACTTCAACAATGCCTAAAGTATATGAAAACCTAAATTATGAACTACACTTTTTAAAAAATAAAAAAGTCTGTTGTTTGGTGCAGCATGGAGCAAACTATTTTAGTTTAGCAACTTTTCTGGGTTTTTCAACAATACAGATAATGCATAGAGAGTAGCAACAACTTTCTAGCATCTTGTATGTTTGCAGGAAAGTCAATATATTGTTCAGTTTGATGAGTCAAGAAACACCATAGACTGCATGAAATGTTAGTTCTGTTTTTGCTGTTATGATACATTGGCAATAAGGAATTACTGGATATGAAAGTACTCAGTAAATCATAAACAACAATACAGATGAAACATAACTTGTGTTTTAAAATATTTGGTTATAGTAATTTCAAACTTACTAGTTTGAAATCTGTTTTCTACATTTTCATATTTAAGAGATGTGTTTCTATGTATGTTTTCAGATAATCACAAGGACTGTTCTGGTGTGTCCTTACACCTCACACGTCTGCCGTAAGTACTTTCATTTTTCCTAGAGCAGCAGCAACTTTAACATCTTTGTGAACTTAGAGTGGGAAGTTCACTGTATTAATTATCTGTGGGTAAAAATTAACCTAAACTAACTGGCTTAAAACAACAAATATGTATTGTCTCGTTTTCCTGTATGTCAGTAATTGGGCACACTTAGCTGGATCCTCAGGCATGTGGTCTCACACAGAGGCTGTAGTCAGAATCTTGACTGGGGCTTCAGTCAACTTAAGGCTTGACTGGGGAGGAATCACTTCCAACGTCACTCACATGATTGTCGGCAGGCTTCAGTTCTTTGCTGAGTGTTGGCTGGAGGTCGCCCTCATATCCTTGCTAAGCGGGCTATAAACAGGGCAGCTCACAATATGGCAACTGGTCTCCATCGTAGAAAGTAAGCAAAAAAAAGCAAGAGAGGGCGTGCATGCAAAATGGAAGCCTTTCAGTAACCTAATGTTGGAAGTGACATACCATCACTTTTGCCATATTCTGTTTGTTAAAGATAAGTTACTAAGTAACTCAGGAATGGAAAAGCAAACATTGTATGTTCTCACTCATAAGTGGGATCTAAGCTATGAGGATGCAAAGGCATAAGAATGATACAATGGAGTTTGAGGACTCCCTGAGGGAAAGGGTGGGAAGGAGGTGAGGGATAAAAGGCTACAAATTGAGTTCAGTGTATACTGCTTGGATGATGGGTGCACCAAAATCTCAGAAATCACCACTAAAGAGTTTAGGTAACCAAATACCACCGTTCCCCAAAAATCTATGGAAATTAAAAAAAATGTTAAAAATGTTTAAAAAGATAAGTTACTATACTTCTTTTAGCCCACATTAAAGGCGAGGGGATTAGACCAGGGCATGAATGCCACAGCTAGGAATCATGAGAGCTGATTAGTCAGGGTTCTCCAAAGAAACCTGAACCAATAGGATAGAGAGAAAGAAAAAGAGTTGTTGTAAGGGATTGGCTGACACTATTGTGGGGACTGATTAAGTTCTAAATCCACTGGGCCAATTGGAAATTCAAGGAAGGGTTGATGTTGCATTCTTGCGTCCAAAGGCAATTCACAGGCAGAATCCTTTCCTTTTGAGGGGACCTTAGTCTTTTCTCTTCAGACTTTCAATGGATTAGTTGAAGCCCACCCACACTATGGAAAATAATCTGCTTTACTCAAAGTTTAATTTAAAGGTTAATCACATTTAAAAATCACCTACCCAACAACACCTAGACTGGTGTTTGACCAAGCAGCCAGGCACCTGGCCAAGTCGACATGTAAAGTTAGCTATCACAGGAACCATTTAGAGTCTGCCTTCACATGAAAAAGTATTTTTTAAGGAAAAAGAATTCTTCCTCATTTTCTATTTCATTTTGATCTTCACAAGCATCACATTTTATAAACCAGAGTATTGAGGTATATGGTGTTTTTCCAAAACAGTCATTTTGACTTTTTCAGGTAATTTAGAAAAATATTATTTTTTTCTGCAGACAGCCTTTAATTGCTGGCATGTACCTTATGATGTCTGTTGACACTGTTATCCCAGCAGGAGAAAAAGGTGAGTAATGATTTTTTAATATTTACCATTACCTCATTACCTAAACTGTAGAAATGGATTTATAGTGTATTTTTTATAAACTTTAAACATAATCAATATTTTTATGTCTTGGAAAAATAAACCAATACTTTATTGTCCTTGGATTTAAAATAGATTTTTGTATTATTCCAAGCCAGTGGTTTATTACTTTTCCATTCTTTGTTGAGATGCTAGGAATTGAGGCCCTTGGGTAGATGTGTGTTATATAAATTAAAGAATAAATCTAGAGTATTTAAAAATAAATCATCCATTCTTGAGATGCAGAGGACACACTGCATAATGAGCAGTGACATAAACTTCTACATAGAAAGGTTTACAAATTAAACGACTAGCAAATCCAACACCAACTTAGTCTTTAAACTTGGATATAGTTGGCTTATTTCTTTACTTGCAAAATGGGGATGATAATAGCTGATTCTCCCAAGCTTACTAGAAGCGATGAGAATAAGTATAATATTATTTATCAATATATGTTATGATCCTCTAATTAAAGTGCCATATGATATATTGTTCATTTGTTTTCACTGGGAATCTCTTAAAGTTAATGACCAGTATGGTCTCTTTGTTACCATTTTTCATCTATTATAAAATGAATATTTATTGAATAGCTACTGTGTTAGACTATAAGGAAGGAACAGTATGAAATATCCTCTTCTCAACAGGAACTGTCAATCTAGTGATCTTAGGTGTCTGCATTCAATTTTTCAAAAATTATTCTGTTCCAAAAATAAAAACCAATTTTTAAGCTTTCTCATCTGGATAAATTTCAAGCTAAAGGTAACAAATTAAGCCTACGTTTTCACTAACAGAGTATTTTTATTTGGTTCTAGTCATTCTGTTTATGAATAAAATAAAAATATAAGGCAAGGGGTTCTTAATTCATGTGAGTAAAGTGGCTGGCACAGATTAAGTGCTTAATATCTTGTGTGTTTAAGTCATAAGAAAACGTCAGTCCCTAGCATCTTGTGAATACCCTATGCATACTTTTAGGCAAGAATAATGTCATTTTCCAGTTGAATAGTGACTTTTGTCTGTGTTTTCATTTCCCACAGTGGTGAATTCTGATATTTCATGCCATTATAAAAATTATCCAATGCATGTCTTTGCCTATAGAGTTCACACTCACCATTTAGGTAAGAACTTTACATGTTAAATTATAAATATTTACCATTATACTTGCTGGTGCCATAAATTAAAATGCAAATTGTGTTTGACTTAAGTCTGTTTCAATGAAAGTGATTTCATATAAGACCTTAAAATATTTTATGCTGTTTTATCATATTGTTTTTGCTAAGATACTCAGTATTTGCGGCTCTGAAAATACTCAGATTTCTACTTTAAAGTAGGAAATTAAATATGCCTTTTGTTTTTCTAATACCTTATTATATTATATGATTAAAATTTGTGTTTATTACAGGTAAGGTAGTAAGTGGATACAGAGTAAGAAATGGACAGTGGACACTGATTGGACGGCAGAGCCCTCAGCTGCCACAGGTGTGTAAAATCTAGTTTAATTTTGAGAGAAAAAAATATTAACCAGCAGAAAGTAATTTTTAAAAATTATTATGCAACTCTTGTGACTTTCTCTAAAAATCTGTAAATCTGCCTTAACTGTATAACTGAGCTGTGTAACCTCCTTTTTGCAATTTCCTATTTGGTGCTTTCTTTATCAGTTTTCTCAATATGGTCAAAACATGTTGGTGGCCTTTTACATTCCATCATTTATTCAAAGACAGTATTTCAAACAGCTCTTCTATTATCACATTTATTCTGATTTTTATGGGATGCATTTGCTAATAGTATTTGTTTATTTCAAAGTTTGGTGCTTTTGTCATAAAGTAGAAGTGATTAATTAAAGGTGAACTCTTTTTATCCAGTGATTATGTGTGTGTGTGTGTGTGTGTGTGTGTGTGTGTGTGTGTGTATGTGTGTCTGTTTCACTATCTGCCTTCGTCCTCTCTACCCAGAGTGTACCAAGCTTCACATTATTAAAGTATGTGGTTCTGTGATATATCGTATCAATAGAATTAAGGTCAAAAACCCGCTGATCAGTTGAATGGATGCTGAAAAAGCATTTGATAGCCGGGCGCGGTGGCTCACTCCTGTAATCCCAGCACTTTGGGAAGCCAAGTCTGGTGGGTCACGAGGTCAGGAGATCAAGACCATCCTGGCTAACAGGGTGAAACCCCGTCTCTACTAAAAATACAAAAACTTAGTCTAGCGTGGTGGTGGGCACCTGTAGTCCCAGCTACTTGGGAGGCTGAGGCAGGAAAATGGTGTGAACCTGGGAGGTGGAGCTTGTAGTAAGCCAAGACTGCGCCACTGCACTCCAGCCTGGGCGACAGAGTGAGACTCCATCTGAAAAAAAAAAAAAAAAAAGCATTTGATAAAATTCAACATCCCTTCATGATAAAACCCTCAAAAAAGGGGTAAAGAACACAATCAAGCATGAAGTTCTGGATTTTATTGGTAATATTAATGATTCATTGTGTTTGTCTTTTTGGCAGGCTTTCTACCCTGTGGAGCACCCCGTTGATGTAAGTTTTGGTGACCTACTGGCTGCAAGATGTGTATTCACTGGTGAAGGAAGGACAGAAGCCACACACATTGGGTATGATTCCACACATTCCACTATTTAAAGATATTTTATTGAGATAAGGCATGATTACAGGTTACAGCTATCTTTGTGAATAAAGTGTACATTTTTTGTCCTGTCATGGACAATTACAACAAACTATGGCATTTTATCATTTCAAAACTGATTGATTTGGATAAACCCCAGAACATATGCTCATTTTTTCATGCTTCTGTTTTTCTTCCTCAAAACCTTCGGTATCATACCTCTAAATATTATAATTACCAAAGACTTCATATTTCTTCCTCAGGCTCATCTTAATAAAGAAAATATAATGATAATGAAAATTTTTTTTCTCAAGTGCCTTTTTGCCCTGTGTTCATGGGGTCTGCATTTGGTGATTCCCATTAAATACTCAGAACCATGATGTTAAAACTCCTGTGAATTTAAAAATTTCCAGTTGTTTAGTCTACTAAATAAGGATAATAATATGCAACACTTTATCAAAAAAGAATGTTGAGCCTTTTAAATGATTTTTTAAATACTGAGCCTCCTTGAAATAATTATATCCTGTAGCACTACGTAAAATTGTCAAAGCACTATGAACTCTTTCAAAGAAACTTACCTAAATGAAAAATGAAAGGTAGTTTCTTTTCATGCTTTTTGATAGAAAAGAATCAAGGAGACTTCTTTTTATGTTAAGCAAGGTTTTAAAATATTTACTGATGCCATCTGGAAGCTAGAGTTTTAAACCATTTATCTCTTAATCAAAGAGAAGTTACAGAAAGTAAGCATCTGAAAATATGCTTTCGATGCCCTCAGGATGATTCTTGTGATAGCAACACTAACTGCTGGTTGTATGGAGAAAGGGAAAAGGTACTGAGGCAGGTTTAAAAAAGAAAGCGGGAACATTTGCTATGGTGTAAAAGAATTTTTATGTCACTCTAAATGGCTTTTTTATATTAGTAAGCATAAACTTTAAGGCTAAGGATAAAACAAATAAAACTTTATCAATTTCTGTTACAGAAATAGTTTCCAACAGCTTTGCTTTTTGATAAATGTGCTAAATTTGGGAAAGAGACTTCAGGAAAGCAATAGTATTATTGAGTTATGGGAAATGATGATGGTAAGAAAAGGACTGACAAAGGAGGCATAACTAGATTTGACAGAAAGAGCATAAGAAGTCCCTTCTTAACAATCTTTAAATACATGGGGTAACATGATTCAGAGAGTATCCATCAGTTGTTCATTTTATGTCAGTGCAGAGCCGTAGGTAGTTTACTTAAATGTTCCAGATTATGGTAGTAACCTTTGTAGTAAGTAAACAGAGCAGTAAAAAATCCCTTTCAACACATCACTTGCATTGGCTTCCAAGTTTTAAGTGTGGAAAAAACAGAATTTTTTGCCTAGAGGTCTCTTTACAGTTTTTGGGGGGAGGTTTGTTACTTTGGCCAAATTCTATCCTTCTGAGTTCTGTCTGTGAGGTAATATCAGCCATAGAGATTAATGACTTGTTATGGTACTAGGATGGGAGGCCAAAGTGATCTCTGGAGACCTCTTTCAGTTCCATGAATCTAGAATAATTCTTGTCTTTTTTAAAATGTGCGTTTTGCTTTAAAATAATACCCTAAAATGACTACACTAATTTATCCTTTCATAAATCTCATGTGGACTAAAGGAAACACCATTTTGTAATAAAAATGAAATAGAAAGAAATTATAGGAAATTAACTTATTGGGTGAGCCCATATTCCGAATATTTAATTTCTACTATAGAAGCATTTTTTTTACCAGTGGAATGACAAACAAGTAAGACAAATTTTAATACATTTAAGTATGAATAAAAGTTTTCATAATAATGGATAATCATCTCATAGCAGTTAATATACTTTTTATTTTTAGACAAATAACAACAGCAACGTGTCTCTGTTTTGTAAAATAATAAGCACAACCTCCATAGACTACTACAGGATCACAGTTGAGAATGGAACCAGTGAAATAAACTAGTAATTTATGATGTTGGTTAAATTAAATGATACTCTGTTAATCCATATATCTCTTCTGCCTCTTTTCTTTTCCCACCTACCTCCAACCCACACATACAAATACACATTCCCACAGGGCACAGATTTGAGCCCTGAGCCTGAAGCACAAATAGGTATAAATCACACTTATCTAAGGATAGGCTGGGGCCAGTAGGTGCCTTCTCCATGTACTGGGAGAACTCTCAGCTTCAAGTTTTAAACCTTTCTGTTCTGTGGTTACATGGAAACTAGATTTTACAGAAAAACTGTTGACAGTGGCCTACTAGGAAGGTTTTCAGTTGAGTGATTCTTCTACCAAAACCAAGCTTAACTGTATTAAGCTAGAAATTGTAGAACTGGAGAAAACTTTGCTTGGCTAGAACAATCATGGTAACTTATGAAAAGCACTGAAAAGTAGAGGCTGATTTTCCCATAATAGGGATTCTTCTTAAAATACCACCATGTAAATGGATTTAACCACCTGAGTGTCCATAAATGGATGAATGCATAAAGAAAATGTGTTTTACACATGCATCATGAAATACTATTTAGCCTTTACAAGGGGGGAAATCCTGTCGTTTGTGACAAGGTGGATGAATCTGAAGGATGTATTAAGTGAAATAAGCCAGGCACAGATATATTAATACAAATACCACATGATCTCACTTATATGTGGAGTCTAAAAAAGTTGAACTCATAGAAATAGAGAATAGAATGATGGTTACTGAAGGGTGGGGAAGAAGGTAATAGGAATTGTTAGAGGACATAAAGTTTCAGATAGACAGGAGGAATAGATTTTGAGACCTATTGCACAGAAGAACGACTGTAGTCAATATAAGGCACTAGATATTTCAAAATAACTAAAAGAGGAAATGTCAAATATTTCATGATTTTAAAAATGATAGGGCCGAGTGCAATGGCTCATGCCTGTAATCTCAGCACTTTGGGAGGCCAAGGCGGGCGGATCGCCTGAGGTCAGGAGTTCAAGAGCAGCTTGGCCAACATGGCGAAACCTCATCTGTACAAAATACAAAAATTAGCCGGGCATGGTGGTGGATGCCCATAATCCTAGCTACTCAGGAGGCTGAGCATGGAGAATCGCTTGAACCTGGAAGGCAGAGGTTGCAGTGAGCTAAGATCATGCCATTGTGCTTCAGCCTGGGCTACAGAGCAAATAACAGGAGCAATATGTCCCTGTCTCCATCTCAAAATAAAATAAATAAATAAATAAATAAATAAAGATAGGTAAGCAAAGTGATGGATTTGTTAATTAGTTTGATTTAATAGTACCACACTATATCCATATATTAAAAAATCACATCATACTTTACATTACAAAATTATTTTTTATTTCAATAGTTTTTGGAGAATAGGTGGTTTTTTGTTACATGGGTAAGTTCTTTAGGGATTTCTGCAATTTTGGTGCACCCGTCAGCCAAGCAATGTAAACTGTACCCAATATGTAGTATTTTTTATCCTTAACCCCCTTCCAGTCTTTCCCCCTGAGTCCCCAAAGTCCATTATATCATTCTTATGCCTTTGCCTCCATATGACTTAGCTCACACTTATAAATGAGAAGATATGATTAAATGCTTACTATTGTTTGTCAATCAAAAGTAATATTAATAAAAACTACTTTAAAAGTAGGTATATTTAATGAGATATATTAATAAATATACTTAGTGATAAAATGTTTTATCCATACATTTATTTTTATATACTAAATATGAATAATATATCCTAAATAAAGTTTCACCAAAGTATTACATATACTGACAACATAGTACTACTAATTGATCTATGAAGAAGCAATATTTTTGTGCCTGACTGCATTACATATTTTATATTCAGGATGATACTTCTCCAAATTCATTTCAAATGTTTAGTCAAGTTTAAATAAAAACATAGAATTTAATTAAGTCAGCCAATTAAGCTCATTAAGTCAGCTAATCAGGCTAAAAGTTTATATGCTAAAATTTAGTATTAATTACTGGGACTAGGTAGATAATATTTACCAATTTGGTCAGTTTTGTTGGTCATATTTTTCACTGGGAATGAGTCATTTCATGAATATATGAATATTCATGCATACCAATATGGCACTTTAATTTGCATTTTTAAATATTATTACATGCAAAAATAAAGTTACATGATAAATAACTTCTTAATGTATACATTTAAAAGCACCATGAAACTTTTTAAGAAATGATTAACAGTTTTGTAAAATGACTAAAGTTTTTATATTTCTTTCTAAAATTAGTATTACCAGTTTTGCCTATTTTCAAGCCTAACATTTGTTGAATATAAAGGGGGTAGAGGTGAAGGAATTCTTGAGCTAGTGGAGTGTTTGCGGTATAGACATGGAATACAATGATATTTGGAATTTTTTAAGTCATACATTTCACATTACTTGGTACTTTATTAAATCTGTATTTACATATCTTTCTAATGTAATATATTTTTATAAAAGCTCTCATGGAACCTAGGTAAACAGATTAGACAGATGGATAAACAGATATGGATATAAATAGATAAATATGTTCAGAAATCCCATAGGTCAATTGAGTACAAAAAAATTGACCTGACTCATTATTCAGTAGTATAATATACTAGGGAAAACATGCTATGTCATATGAAGTTGTAAACATTTATTAAGCAAGATTATTCGTTCTTCCTTCATTCAACATGTAATTTATTGAGGGCTTCCAATTTTCAGGTTCACACATTATGTCAGACCCAAAGCTATTTATATTAAGTATGTCAGTATAAAACAGAAAGTTATCACATAAGCACTTTATTATGCAAGAAGATGAAATGAATGCACTACTGCAATTTTGGAATATAAGTAATGCCAGCAGTCATTATTTTAAGTAATCACACTGGCATTGGGGGATGTTTAAAGGGCCATTCAGTGTACATAATATCCCTTCCTACTTTCTCATGTTAATAAATCACTGAGATTAGCGGAGTTGAATTGCATATGTTGATCTCTGTGGAAATTAAGGGTACATGTGTCAAAATACTTCCTTAGGAATACAGAAAGCAATTTGTCTTAAAATGAGATTTTTTGTTTTTGAATGAAAGGTGAATGATTGTAAAATAAAATAAGCAAACTGTGATGGTGATACTAAGGATGATTTGACTCCTAACATTTTTAGCATATGATAGTTTCTCTGTCACATAGGAGCTCAGAGTTACCTTGACTACAAGTCTAATTATAGATGGAAAGGAATAAAGTATGACTCTTTTTGTTCAGCTCTTTTAATGAAATTTTCCTTGTGATAGCAAAGATTCCTAAATTATTTGATCAAATTCAATTTTGAATCATAGAATTCGCACCCCAAATGAACTGTATTGGTGAGCTGCTTAATAAGTCTCAGAAAATCATGTGTGTAAAGGTGTACACATTTATATGTGTATCAAATTAACACATAATATATGTGTAATTGAATTAGTGTATTGTGTGTATATATATGTGCATAGGTGTACACACATACATATATGTATGCTTTTACACATATATGCATAATTTTTCTCAAAAGTTAATTCAGTACAGGGTAAGATAATTCACTTTTGAGGAAATAACTTGCAACATTAGCTTATATTTTTATTTTTTATTTTCTCAAATATACTATTTAAAATAATAAAGTGTAATCATATGTTGTAGAGGACAAAGAGTGACATTATTAGAAAGTTACTCATTTTCCTTTATTTGCTATACTTAAGTACATGTGTTTTTCAAACATGTAACCTTGTACCTTGGTACACACTATTTCTAATATAGTAATTGCTGCCTTTGTCTCCAATATTAGTATAAAATTATTCTAAACTTATGCCACTTTTTAGTTTCGTATTCTTCTCCATAATGACTACCTACAATTTTCTTTTGTTTTTTAATTGTTACTTACTGCTTTTTGGTGATAACAACGAATTTAATTTAGTAAGAGTAACTTATTGTCCTGATTTACTCTGAGCCCACATTGTAGTTTAATTCCTTGTTCTCAGATAATTACCTTTCACTTGTTTGAAATGAAATTTTAGTACAATTTCTTTTCAAATGTATATCAAAAACAAATCCTTCCAAATATACATGTAACACATTTAAAAGCACCAAAATTATCTTTGAGGAAATATATATTAACAAGATATTTTATATTAGTTATTTTGAAACTTTGCGATATTAGTTGCTTCTTAAATCTCTAATGGATTTTTCTGAAAGCTTGAACTATGTGTTTATCTGAATGGATGGACAGATGGAAGGATATAGATAGAATATACATAGATATTTACCTGTCTATATACAGATAAGACATGTTATGAAACATTTCTAGCTACACATCTGTATGCATATCTATGTATATTCATTTGAATAGCTTTATATAGCTTTATTACATGCACACTACTCCATTGAAGAAATCCTTTTGATTGGTCATTCTTAAACAATACTAGCATTTTGTTTCTACCTATGTAAGAGCAAATCTTACAATACAACTTTTCTTAAATTATGCCCTGGAACACACAGCAACACAAAGGAGCCTGGTCAGATTCCTTTAAGGAATAGAACCTACTGTATCCACCTCTCTACCCCTCCATACAGTCATGAGCACATTGTGTATTAAAGGATCAGGCAGTGCAACATTGTTTAACTTGTATAGACCAACATTTTCATGTGGTCATATGGTAAGTTGCTTGTTTGTTTTGTTTGCTTTTTTTTTTTTTTTTTTTTTTTTAAGAGGGAGTCTCTGTCTGTCACCCAGGCTGGAGTGCAGCAGCGCACAATCTCGGCTCACTCCAACCTCTGCCGCCCAGGTTCAAGCAATTCCCCTGCCTCAGCCTCCTGAGTAGCTGGGATTACAGGCGCCTGCCACTGCACCCAGCTAATTTTTGCATTTTTAGTAGAGATGAGGTTTCAACATCTTGGCCAGGCTTGTCTTGAACTCCTGACCTCATGATCCACCTGCCTCGGCCTCCCAGAGTGCTGGGATTACAGGCATGAGCCACCGTGCCCGGCCGGTCATATGGTAATTTTTTCTCAACTCATCTGTAAGCATTTCAAGAACCAAAGTTTTGTGGTAATAATTGTGGAAATACTACTCCAGAAGAAAATTAGGACGAGTAAAAAAACATTCTAGAATTCCCTAAGTATTTTATAAAAACATATAATAGCTCACAGAATAAACAATTTCCATTTATGCAACAGAGAACATACTGGCCCAAGGGACCAACAATATTTAGACCAGCAGTGATAGTTACTTCATTCTGTGTAGGTTTTTAGTAAGGAAAAAAATGAGGATACTGCTTGTCTTACATATGCTGTTGTGGGTGGGTATACCTTCTCCAGTGAAAACGTGGGTATTGACATTCCCAAAAAGAGAAAATGTGGAAGGACCCATCCATTGATGAGTTGCAAGTTTCATGAATTATTATATGAAATAAAATGTTTTTCCTTTCATTAATTTGAGATGCTTAAATGATTATTTTGCTTTTCCTCTCTGCAAGATGATTAAAGGTTTTTAAAGCTAGAGCCACATCTTAAATTCCTTTTTCTTTTTTGCTCAGTTGATCTACACATACCTCCTTTTTTTTAATCAGGAAAGAGAAGGATAATATGGCGGGAGGCTCCGGTTTATTATTTTTGCAACAGCCATTCCTTTTATAGCACATACTGACCAACTCCAAGGCTGTTAAAATGTAATTCTTAGGAATGGTGTTTTGACACCATGAAGATGTGTAGTGAACAGATGTTTGTTTGGGTTTGCACTTCACTATTTGCTTATATTTCACGGGAGAAGCAGTTACACTGACAGGTATCAGATTCAGAGAGTGAGAAGCCAAATGATTTCTGAAGCATAAAGAGAGCTTCCAATGGCAGAGGCTTATTCCTGTGGTCTCTCAAGGGCTCTACATTTTCAAAGCTTAGAAAAATCAAATCCCTTTGTAAAATATTTTTATTTTTTTCCTTCCCTTGCTGATGTCATGCTGTTGCTATGGAGAGAAAGTGAGTGCTGCATAACATTGCTGGAAAAATAAACACTGATATATTTCTGTACGGCAAATAACCTACCTCATAGCTTTTTTCATTAGTGTAGTCTTGCTAAAAATTGTTAATACTAATACTAAAATGGAAGTGTTCCTTTGCCCAAACAACTTTGCTATATAAAAGTCTTGTGAAGGTGTACTTAAATAGTTCCTTCCTGATAATACTAAAGAGAATGAAATATATAATAACCCATGTGAGGTGAGGAAGCAGAATACATGTTTTGTAAACTATTAAATATTTTTTCTATCATTGGGAACTTTTTTCTTGGAAATGTCCACTGTTTTAAAATCTATTTTTAACATTGAGTCATTCAACTGTACAGCATTGCTTCCGTCACATCTCAGCCCTTAAAAAAGATGAGTGCTGATTTCATTTTGAGTCATTCCTGAGGCATTCTTTTCAACCCTGCTATAAAAGCCTAGCTGTCAAGTCAGACATCAGGGATACACTTTGAATGTCTTAGTGTGGACACATGATTCTAGATTCATCTGGCCGTGAGGAAGGAGGCAGTTAACCAAAAACAAGGTCCAGGACTTTTAGTGTTAAGAGGAAAATCTATTTTTAAAGACTTATAATAAATAATATATGATAATTCTATTGAAGGTTACTGATTTTTACCATTGTAAAGGAAATAATAAAGATTTTCCATGGGAACAGTAACTTTTCTCAGTCTATGAGTTTTGGCAAATAGGAGGGCGCTAAATAATAAAAAGATTCAAGAGAGAAAAGAAAGTACCATATTCCTCACCTACTAAAATGCCATTTTCATCAGTGGTATTTAGTGGTGTTCATGGTGTGCCTGCAAACTGACACTCCATTGTTAAGTGGAAATATGCCTTTGACAATGTGCTTTTGATGTTGAAAACTGATGGGTTTTAATGAAAGCTATAAAATAAATGCACAATATTTCTACCTTGGAATCCGTTGCTGGCAGATTTAATGGCTGCATTTTTCTTGCATTAAGCATGCGTTTTATGTGAATGGTTGATTTGTTATATCTATTTTTTTTTTTGCCTGCAGTGGCACATCTAGTGATGAAATGTGCAACTTATACATTATGTATTACATGGAAGCCAAGCATGCAGTTTCTTTCATGACCTGTACCCAGAATGTAGCTCCAGATACGTTCAGAACCATACCACCAGAGGCCAACATTCCAATTCCCGTGAAGTCTGATATGGTTATGATGCATGAACATCACAAAGGTAATAACTGATGTTTAATATAAAGTAATACATAATTTTGTATTTTATATTTTTGTATGTATCTTGTTTGACTATATTTAAAACCATCTTTATTCCCTTCTTCTATCTACCAGTCACATGTACACACTATTTCTTATTTTCTCATTTTTCTCTTTCATATCTTATCTCCCCTCCCTGACATGTCCCCATCAAAACATTTAAAGAGGAAAATCTCAGCCAGGGATAAAACAGATTTGTTTTGGGACCAATCCCATAAATGTAGACCTTTCTTCATTTAATTCATGTTTTCTCATTTCCTCATCTAACTCCTTCCCTAACCAGTAATGACTTACACAATTTATGAATTTATGCACCATGTTCTAAAGATCACTACAGTTTGCCAGGGAAAATAGTTATCATCTCCAGCCATACTTGAAATTATCCATTTAATGGGCTTCTTCAGGCAAAGGACAATTATTGATTTGTGAAGCACTGCTAGTCTTGACTTTTTTAATCTAATTCTCAGAATTGTTCTTTAACATATATATATTGTTCATCTGCAAAATGGTCATATTGACTGTCACTTTGTAACTGAAAATTGCAGAGTCTACTCGCTGTTTTATTGCATGAAGTATGCTGAGACTTTGATTGAGTTTTGCAAGTTCAGTCTTAACATGCTAGAGCAGCTTCTTATTTCTTTCTAGTGGAAATTTTATGAGAGAAGTTAGCATAGCATTCTGGCCATTTATTAAGATTCTACTATATTTAGAGAATATGCCTTAAAGTGTTCTTAAGTCTTCTTAAAACAGTACTAAATTTAATTTAAGAAAACAAATATGAGTCATTTTGTCAATGCATTTTGAAAATTCTGTATCATTTATATATTATTGAAAGGGTAGTTGACCTAGTTATTAAGTCAGATGTCTGGTAATTGGTAGGTTTTGCTGGGGGTGGGGGTGTGGGGAGTTTATGAATTAGAGCATTTCTATCATATGAATTCTTAATACTCTAATAAGCACAAGACCCTGAATAGTATTTTTATGTTGATGGAGTATTTCCAGTAAACTATTTTAAGTATGTAATACATACGATACATACTGCAAATTTATGCTCAGCTTCTTTGATCATTTACAGAAACAGAATATAAAGATAAGATTCCCTTACTACAGCAGCCAAAACGAGAAGAAGAAGAAGTGTTAGACCAGGGTATGTATGCTTATTTCTATAACTAGGCCTATAAAAGTATCAATTTCCACGTAGGCAACCAAATTGTAAAGTTACTGAGATATTTTATGCCTCTCTGTATCTGCCTTAAACCCTATGTATTGCATAATGCATACAATTTTTTTATACAATGCATAATTCATGAGAAAATGGTCAATTACTGCACTTTAGCTCTGAAAGTAAAATTCATTCATATAATTTAGTGCTGTTTCATTTTCTGTCTTTGTTTTACTTCATTTAATATTATAATGTTTCTGTATAGTAAAAGTGCAAGTATAATCATTAAAAACCATCAGTGAGCTGCTTTTGAAATCTAATAACCATTTAAATTATTGTATATTTTGTATGGTATGTTAATTAAGTAGATTTGAGGTTCAAGAAAAAAAGAAATTAAGAATTAAATCCACATCTTGCCTCTATAAGTCATTCTTCTCTGCCTTCATCAAGGTAGGAGGAATTATTGTCTTATACATCTATAGTTTTGTGTTAAGTTGCCATCTGCAGAGTTAAAAAAGCATCATTCTTTCCTTGTTCTGTTTATTGAAAGTAGTAATGTTTGATGCTTGTATGTCATATACTGCATGTACTAGTACTAAAAAATTACTTCCCTGAATCTTGCTTTTTGTCAGTTGTTTGGAAAATAGTGCTTTGGGTTAGGCATTGGAGTTTGTTATCCTATCAAGTTGTTTTTGGCCTGGGATACATGTTTTTAAACATTAGTTTCATGTTAATCCAAACCCACTTCTACTGACAACACAAGCATACAAGAAATAGAAAGGATTTTTCTATTAGCAACATATAGAAGTTTCCTGTTTCTCATTGCTAGCTGCTATTGGAATTCTTCAAAATGTATTACATTAGGTCTAGTTCAAAAATATCACTCTTGTATGAATAGTTTTTACAAAATTAAACAATTGAGACTTTAGAAAGGGGAAAATGCACTCTGAAAGAGGCATAAGGTAAACTATGATCCTAAGGTTTGTAAATTATACAGCGGATGTTTCATAATATCTCATTCTAACAAAGTGGCCTTCAAAAAACTACAGCTTAGCTCAAAGCACTAAATGGCTGAGTAATTTAAAATAGCTAAATTTATCAATGCTGTTTATATATTTGTAAGTAAGCCAGTAATAGCAGCCTCAATATAGTAGTATTCAGAGTGTTTACTGTGACTTCTACTGAAGTTTATTCAGAGTTTCAATGAAATATTTTGACATTTTACATGCTATTTGAAATGTATGTCTGTAAAATAATTTTATTTGTCTTAGAATACATTTACAAATAACAACATAAATGAAACAATATGGAATGAGATACCACCATTTAGTAGCTGCATCTTACAAAATGGTATGTTTCTATGGAAACTGCAGTTGGACTATGGTTTCCTTCTGAAGTTAGTCAAGTTGATCAAGAGAAACACTGGCACCTCTGAAAGGTTAGAAACCCAGAGGTTTTGTTAGTGAAGTGGCATTAAATGTTATATTTCATCTATTCTTTCCAAATAGTAGGATTTAGGAGGTGTTATATATGCCTACAAACCAGATTCTTTAAAATACTTTCATACCTTGACATTCATTTACCCTTTTGTGTTTTATAGCATATATATATATATATATATAATATTCAGGGGTGAACATTATCTATATACCCAAATATACAAATATACCCAAACTCTTACTGGTCCCAGAGAATAATTCTATGGACACATAAGAAATTATTTTCTTCCAGTTTCTATTTTCCTCTGTTTGTGAATAAAAATGCTGCAACTAAAGGTATTTAACTTGAGAAGGAAAAAAGCATTATTCAGATATTATCAATTTTCATATTGCAGAAAATAGGCTGTTATTCATATGTTGAAATTAGTGGGCCCATTAAAATGTCATCTCTAATGAAGGTAAAGACAGTAGCCTAACCAAAAGCCATTTCAATGGCTAGCATAGTCTGTGTATGATCCTACTGGTCTATGGGGACCACCAGCCTAGAATTAAAAGAGAAATACAGAAATGCACCAAATGCACATTTGTATACATAGTTCATTTGATGCACTAATGAGATCAGTCCATCTCCTTGCAACACATAGGGCAAATCTCATTGCTGAAAGAGTATTTCATTCTCCTTAGAGTTATTTGTTTGCACAAATGTCTATTTGTATGCATTCTTTGGAAAGTCAACTTGACCAAGTAGTTAATAAGGGGGCTTTAATTATTCAAATAAATTATGCCATGTATGTTAATTTTTAAAGTAAGCCCTCAAACTTGGTATTCCGGCCACAACAATTAGTGTAGTATTTCTTCAGATTGTACAATTCTTTTAATATATTTTTAGCCCCAATAAGCAAAAGCCCAAATTATTGTGGTTGTGCTAGCCACAAGCTAACAGACACCATGTATGTTGATCCTACAGAAGATGTCAAACCACCATGGAAAACAGAACAGTGTGGAATAGGAAGAAAAGACTTGAACCATCAGTGGATATGTACTCAAGGACAAGCTCTGTACACTTTAGTGGGTATAGAGAGTTCTGTAGGCGATGCAGATAGTTCCACCTGGTTAATAATATATATAGTGTATATATGTATGTGTGTGTGTATGTATATATATATATATAAAATAAAGGCTATTTAAATTGTACTATATAGAGTATTATATATATATATATATTTACTTCCTATCTTAATACATTGGAAAGCAGGCAGAAAGATATGTCAAGATATATAATAAATGTTATGTTAGAAAGAAGAAATGACCTTTACTAAGATAGAAGAAAAAAAGAAGAAGGAGGGGAGAGATAGAAATAATCATATTCCATAGACTAAAAGAAAGAAATGTAGCTGTGCCACAAATAAACAGGAAGTGGAAGTTATCTCTCACATGGAGGAAAAAAATTCAAAGAAAGTTAGTGATCTTTAAAGAAAGCCAGTGATCTTTAAAACACAGGTTTATTTAGTACTGTGTTTCTCCAGGAGAAATGTAAACATTTTCTTTGAAATTCACGTCTCAAAAATTGCTAGATATTGATGTTTTGCCAGAATATTAATCTTGATTAGAAATTAAGTAGAAGTCTTGACATCTAAGTTGTGCAAATCCAGTCTGTGCTTACCCACAAACATACTAACCTTTCACAATATCTTTGTCTACATCTGCTCTCTGTAGAACAAAATCTGGTGTAAAGCAAGTGTACCTCAGATTCCGTCTCAAAAGATGTAATTACAGTGACACCACAAAAGCGTCATTATATGACAGTGTTACTTATCATGTTGTCCTGGATCATGCAACAATGGGAAACAACATTTTAATGAGGATTTAATTGAGTCTGTAGGGATTTCTTTAAAAATAATGTTTATTTTGACTGATTTTTTAATATTCATTATAAAAGATAAGGAAATTATGTAAAGTATAAGCATACAAATAAAAATCATAGTCCCCAGAAATGAGTGCATATAGGTATGTGAAATATATATATTATGTGTATATTTATATATTAAATATATGCATATGTAATGCACATTATTTTATTTTACTTTCTTTGACAGTCTCATTGATTTTATTTTTATTTATTTTTTATTGTTTTTTGTGCTCTGCTGACTTTATATATACACCTTAAGTTCTAGGGTATATGTGCACAACGTGCAGGTTTGTTACATAGGTATACATGTGCCATGTTGGTTTGCTGCACCCATCAACTTGTCATTTACATTAGGTATTTCTCCTAATGCTAT
>NW_012118533.1:94655-94965 GCF_000951035.1 Colobus angolensis palliatus
TAATTTACACTCCCCACCAACAGTGTAAAAGAGTTCCTATTTCTCCACATCCTCTCCAGCAACTATTGTTTCCTTTTTTATTAAAAAATTTTTTTTTATTATTATACTTTAAGTTCTAGGGTACATGTACACAATGCGCAGGTTTGTTACATATGTATACATGTGCCATGTTGGTGTGCTGTACCCATTAACTCGTCATTTACATTAGGTATATCTCCTAATGCTATTTTCTCCCCACTGTCCCCTCCTCACAATAGGCCCCGGTGTGTGATGTTCCTGTGTCCAAGTGTTCTCATTGTTCAATTCCCAC
>NW_012118533.1:96210-139849 GCF_000951035.1 Colobus angolensis palliatus
CCAGGATGGTCTCGATCTCCTGACCTCGTGATCCGCCCGTCTCGGCCTCCCAAAGTGCTGGGATTACAGGCTTGAGCCACCGCGCCTGGCCCATAATTTCTTATATATGTTCACTATACCAAAGCTATAAACATCCTGAACTTTCTATAAGCATTGTTTAAGCAAAGATTATGGGCTTGAAACTAAGAAGCTTACTAGATGGAAGCAAAAGTCTACAAAATTACGTTTAAGAGTTCTGAATTTGAGTGTCTCAATATTCGAAGTTTAGATGTAGTGTTGAAACTTATGTCTGTTGTATTGGAAAGATTCATTGTCTTAAATTCCAGGCTGAATTGAGAGTCAAAATCTATAATAACAGTATGTCCTTGTTATTATATACTATGCTTTGGACAGCATTCCTTTGGCTGCAGAAACAGCCTTTATCATGTTTTATTCAGTTTGCTCCAAAATCTCTTCATTGTAGTCTTTGTGCCCTCATATAATCAATCTTTCTACTCAAAGGTCAACATGAGCTACTGTATTCCCAAGGCAGAGAGAATATGACAAAAATATAATTTGTTGAGGGAAAATACTCCATGACCCCAGATAGTTAAAGGTCTTCGGACACCTTCTGTGAAACAGTAATTTCACAGTGGTTTCATGCTAACAAAAATGAATTACCATTGGCATGTTTTATCAAATAAGCAGAATCAAGGGAACAAGGTTGCCGGTTAAAAACACAATAGTCTAGTGTCAAAGCCTGCTAAAGTTACAGTTGTAAGCAGTTTATGGGAAGAGTTAAACAAAGGCTGGGTATGGTAGCTAAAATTTATATTTCATTGATTTGTTCAAAATAGGGCATTCCTTTGATCCTCCAATAAAACACAAATAATTTTAGTAGCATCTTCTTAACTAATTCCAAGCACTCTCTATGCCACTTTGCTGTTTTAAAGAAGGTACAGTTTTTGTTTGTATTCCTATTTACTAAAAATTTATTGATTTCTTACGATTTATGAGCACTTCACGAGTCTTTATTTATTGAACTCATCTATCAAACACAATTCTAAATACCCCCCCCAGGCTCTGGGAAGCTGAATGAATGCTGTTTTGAATTGGTTTCCTAATAACAGAATAGGCAGATGTGAATGATCATTTATCACACAGTTAGGTTTTCCAATATAGATCTGTGTGCATGGTAGTTATGAAAACCATAATCTTCTATCTTCTCCTTTTTCATATTTGTGTTGTTTTCTTACAAAGGAAGAAAAGTTGATTTCTGATTGCTTTTCAATCAAATGAGTTCTATAAGGGGAAGAAATAATAAAGTTCACTTCCTTTGTGATCCTTGAGCTGGTCACCATGGTCATGTGTTTTATTTCTCTAAGGCTAGAGAGTAAATGTTGTGGGATAGTAGTAAGTAAACAATCAATAAACCAAATTGACTTTAACCCGAAGGGAAAATCAGTTAAGACTAAGTCATAAAACAAAATATTAAATTCTGAAAAGAGATGCTTTTATTTTTCCATTCCTTATATCCCTCTCTTTAATCAGTTATGTTGCATGGCTCTAATCGTGTTAACTTGGTTACTTGGCATATTTTGTCAGTGGTTAAACTGCTGCTGAACATCCTATTTACTCTCCTTATATTATAGAAATCACAGAGCAATAAGCAGTAACAAGAGCTGGGGTTTTTTAGGTAATGAAAAACTAGTAATTTGTTTGGGAAATGGGAATTTATATTCTGGAAAGTTTTGAGAGGTACTTGATCATTTAAAAAAATAATAGCACCTGCCACATTAAGGTTTTACAATTTCTAAAAAACTAGATATTTATTTTTTTCTATCCAGTGATCTTATAAAGCATTTTTTTTTTAAAAAAAAAAAAAAACCTTTTTAGGACAATTTTTAAATGTATATTTCATATATTTTAGTTTTTCTCACCATATTCCTGAAAGTAAACCAAGGAAATTTCCATGCTGGGAGCAGGGAATAGTGAGTGGTTCCTGATAATAGAAAAATGTCCACTGATCCACAAAGTAGTTAGTGCAAGCACATAACTTACGAACTTTAAGTTTCATTGGTGGTGTTATTAGATTCCCATGTACTATGCTGCGTTCCTTTTCTCAACACATTAGCTGCTACTATACTTGTGTTTCCATATACCAAACTCACTCAGTTAAATTACTTAAAAGATCTAGATCATTTGGGTATTTTATAAGAATCAAAGGTTGAGGGAAGAAAATTTAAAAATGGGAAATCACTACAGCCTAAAGTCATCAAGGAAATATTTTTATCTCTACTAATGTAGATGCAAGGGTTGACATTTTTAACAAATTATTATTCATCCAAGAATTGCTTATTGAGTATCTGCTAGGATAGGGAAAGTACTAGTCTCTGGAACTATGACAATAAATAAGAAATGAGAAGGACTTTTTTATATAAAACTACATTTGTATCTTGTAATTTCTCCCTTCCCAGAGATAATTTAAATATACAGAAAGTATTTTTAGAACATCTTAAAGAATTTGGTCATACATGTAAGGTACATTTTTTCAAATCAAAGAAAACTCATCTTTTTTTTTTTTTTTGAGATGGAGTCTTGCACTGTCGCCCAGGCTGGAGTGCTGTGGCACTATCTCAGCTCACTGCAACCTCCAGCTCCCAGGTTCAAGCAATTCTCCTGTCTCAGCCTCCTGAGTAGCTGGGATTACAGGTGCCCGCCACCACTCCCGGCAAATTTTTGCATTTTCAGTCGAGACGGGGTTTCACCTTGTTGGCCCGGCTGGTCTCGAACTCCTGATCTCAAAGTGATCTGCCCGTCTCGGCTTCCCAAAGTGCTGGGATTACAGGCATTAGCCACTGTGCCCAGCCAAAAACTAGTCATTTTTTAAGCTAGTTTTGTGCAAATCGCTGTAGTATGTATTGACCATTAAGTATTGACCATTTTGCACATTTCTTGTATTACAGTATGGACAAGATAGACCAGGATATGACAAAGAGAAACCCAGTTAAAGAGTAAACCTAGCACTTGAGCTCAGAAGATGGTTAATTTAAAAAGAAAAACAATTAAGTATAGTAAGATTGATAAGTTTGAGGTGACTGTGTAGGAAAGAGCTTAATGACCAGTACAGAAAAGACAGGGGAACCTGAATCCAGTCTAGTGAGCAGTTTGGAGGGCAACTGTCAGTCAGACCATCTCTTTCAAATTCCAGTTCAATTTCCTACCAGCTGTGCAGGTTAGTATTGTACCTTTAGTTTCTTCATATAAAACAAGGACAATAATAACTAATAGAGATTAAATGTATTAAACAGTATAAAGCATACAGCAAAGTGAATGGATCATGCTAAGCTCTCAAGAAATTTTAGCTGCTATTATTATTTTCTATAGTTTATATAGTTCTTAATATGTTAATGCTGTCAACAATTGGTAAGCAGCAAACATCTCCATTTTTCTAGGACTGTCCCAGTTGATGCCTGGTATATATATTAGTAACACCCCTTTCCTTTTAAAAAGTATTCTAGTTTGAGAAACAAATTATGTGGTCACCTTAGCAGTGAGTCCCAGAATAGAAATAGAAAATAACACCTAGAATATACCAAAAGAATTATAAATCATTCTACTCTAAAGACACATGCACACGTATGTTTTTTGCAGCACTATTCACAATAACAAAGACTTGGAACCAACCCAAACGCCCATCAGTGATAGATTGGATTAAGAAAATGTGGCACATATACACCATGGAATACTATGCAGCCATGAAAAAGGATGAGTTCATGTCCTTTGCAGGGACATGGATGAAGCTGGAAACCATCATTCTCAGCAAACTATCACAAGGACAGGAAACCAAACACCGCATGTTCTCACTCGTAAGTGGGAGGTGAACAATGAGAACACATGGGCACAGGGAGGGGAACGTCATACACCAGTGCTTATTGGCGGCTAGGGGGCTAGGGGAAGAATAGCATTTGGAGAAATACCTAATGTAGATGACGGGTTGATGGGTGCAGCAAACCACTATAGCACATGTGTACCTATGTAACAAACCTGCACATTCTGCACATGCATCCCAGAAGTATAATTTTTTTAAAAATGCCACCAATCAAAGTCCAGTGGAAAAAGAAAGAAAGAAAAAAAGAAAATACCACCCAGAAATATATAGCTGGACAGAGCTACAGCAAAGGTAACTATGGGGATATAACCCAGGAATGTCCAAGGCGGGTAGGGTGCCATCAATCACACATCAGTTCCGTAGAGGTAGAGCCACTTTTAATACCATCCTAGACAGATTTTGTCATCCAGAGCAGAGATGGGGGTCCTTTCTGAGGAAGGAGAAGAGTCTTTCACTATGACAATAAAAGGATAAGATTCCCAAATGAGTACTGGTGGTAAGGAGGAAAAAGTTGATGTTGCAAATCAGCCTAGGTTGGACCTTGTGACTCACTGGTTAGAGAAAGAAGAGTACAGTTTTCTGAGTTGATTTACTCAAAAGAGTGTCATCACTAAGAGGGATACTATAAAAAAGTTAAAATATGGTGAGAAGATACAGAGCTCCATTTTAGACACTTTAAGTTCAAAATGCCTATGAGACAGACATCCAAGTGGGATTTTCCAGAAGACAGTTTTGTAACATCAGTTTGGCGTTAGGAGAGCTCCAGGCTTGGTAGTCATGTGCCTAGAGGTGGTAGGTTAAGTTTTGTAAGTGACTGAGATCACTTAGTAGGAAGAGGCTTTAGCCAGGGGAGAAATGTGTCAGGGACAGACTTCCCAAAACACCAGCCTTTTTTACATGGTGGACGGAAAAAAGAGGAAGCACAGATGATAGGTGGAGAAGACCTGTAAACAACAACATTATAAGGAAAGAGGTTCTGAAGGGAACTTTCAGCAGGGCTACAGGCTCCCAGTAGATCAAACTAAAGAGTCTATTAGCATTGGCAATTAGCATCCTTTACCTCTTGGAGAAGTCATACAGTTTTGAAATAGGAAGTGGAAAGAAATGCGACCAATTTAGAGAGGGAAAAGGATGTAAGGAAGAATGAATCAGCAAGTAACCCTGCACCATCCAATATGGTAGACACTAGGTGAAAATATTTATGTTTTGAATATAAATTAATTCAAAGTAAAAAATTAAAAATTAAGTTTCTCAGGTACACTAGCCATTTACAAAGTACTCAGCCCCATGTGTCTGTCTGGCAGCTATTAGGTTGGACAGTGCAGACATAGATTACATCCATTATCACAGAAAGTTCTTTTGGACAGTGTTGGAGCTTGTAAATGAAGAAAGAAGATGGAAAAGCCGGAAGGGTATGTTATGTCAGAGGAGGGTCTCTCCCCACCTCCATAACAACTCAAGCCCTAAGTGAGTGTATGTATAGCCTGTGAGTCAGATATGAGGTAAAGAAGTTGTATTTATTAATAGAAAAGAAAAGAGAGAAGACAGGAGAGGCTTTAGGGAGTGCTGGAGGAGTGGCATTCATAACAGTGGAGTAGAGAGACTTCTTTTTCCAAAAATATGCTAAAAGACACGGAGAAAGTACAGATACAGCCTCCTTTGGCAAAGCCAGGAACCAATTAGCTGTAGTAGCCACAGTGACTTATTAAGAAAATAGAGGGCTAGAAACCTAAAAGGGTTTTTTGTTTGTTTGTTTGTTTTGAGACTGAGTCTCACTCTGTCTCCCAGGCTAGAGTGCAGTGGCGCTATCTCGGCTCACTGGAACCTCCGCCTCTGGGGTTCAAGCAGTTCTCATGCGTCTGTCTCCTAAGTAGCTGGGATTGCAGGTGCCCGCCACCAACCTGGCTAATTTTTGTATTTTTAGTAGAGATGGGGTTTTACCATGTAGGCCAGGCTGGTCTCAAACTCCTGACCTCAAGTAATCCGTCTGCCTTGGCCTTCCAAAGTGCTGCGATTACAGGCATGAGCCACCACACCTGACCCTAAAAGGGCTTTTTGCTTTCTGTTATGAAAATCCAGATGCTTGACCATGAAAAAGGAGTGGATTTTTAAAATATTAGGTAAACCACAGGTTGAAGCAGATACATGTTGCAATTAGTTTGTTTTTTCAGTTAGTAATTATAATAGCTATAATATAGTGACACCTACTTTATGATATGCACTGGACTGGGTATTTTAATATTAACTGCCTTCTTTAAATCTACAAAATAATTTCTAAAGGTTGTTGTCACTGTATTTATTAGGTTAAGTAGAATTTACTTAAAAGTACAAAGTAGAATTCACTTAGAGGCACAGAAATAGGGTTTGATGTGTATTTGAATTGAGGAGTTGCCATTACAGGGAAAGACCAGAGTGCTATAGGTGCACCCAGCAGAGACCCCTGAGTTAAATTATCAAGGAAGGCTTTTTTGATGTGACACCTAAGATCTGAAAGTTGAGGAGCTAGTTTATTAGTGGGGAGGGAGTGGTCCAGGCAGAAGAAACAACATCTTCTTAGACTTGATATTCAAGGAAATGAAAAGCCAATATGAGTGGAACATAAACTGAAAAGAAAAAGGAAACATTGAGAGATGACACAGGAGGTCAGGACCACCAACTTGCTTTACTTATGTTCTACTCTGTTATATGCATTAGATGTATTTTCTAAATAAATATCTTAATATGACTTAAAAAATTGGTTGACATTTCAGGATTCCATATTTTATCCAGTACGCTAGAAGAGGAAAAAACTCTTTCCGATTTGCGCATAGGAATGTAAGAGATAGCCATCTAGTGGTCTTTCTCTCTCATATAAGGAGATGTTTGTAGAGATTCTGCTTTGAAACTTTGTTCTGGCAAGGCCTGTGCAACTGTGTGCAGCCAAGCCTGTTACATTATTTTAACAATTTTTGCTTTCCTAACCCAGTGACAATTTTAAATGATAAAGTCACATGAACTGGAATGCCCTACCTTTGATATTTTATCACAGCTTTTAGATTTCTCTTGCCAACCGGAATGACTGTGCATAGTTCTGAACCTGTCTTCCTCCATCAAGACTACCCTAAACACAGAGGTTGCGGTGAGCCATGATCACGCCACTGTACTCCAGCCTGAGTGAAAGAGAGAGACCCTGTCTCAATAACAATAATAGCTTAAACGTATGGATTCAAGTTTTTATTTAATTTAATTTAATTAATTAATTTTTTTTTTTTGAGACTGGGTCTGTCTCTGTCACTCAGGCTGGAGTACAGTGGCATGATCATAGCTCACTGCAGACTTGAACTCCTGAGCTCAAGCAGTCCTCCCACTTTAGCCTCCCAAGGGGTGAGGACTATAATTGAATGCCACAACACCCAGCTAATTTTTTTATTTCTTAAAGAGATGGGGTCTCACTCTGGTGCCCAGGCAGGTCTCGAACTCCTGGGCTCAAGCGATCCTCCTGCCTGGGCCTCCCACAGTGCTGGGATTACAAATGTAAGCCTCCACTCCCAGCCTCAAGTTTTTAAATAATGGCTTATCTCTCCCTGAAATACTCTTGTATTTTATTTCCTAAATAAGACGTTTCATTGTATAAGCATATGAAACTATTTATATTTAATGTGTGGTACATGAGAATTTAGCAGTAATGTACTGTATTAATTTTTCTTCTGTGAGGCAGAAAGCCACTGTGCCCTAATAGATTTGGTTGACTTACAATTTGCTTTGTTCATTTTACTGAGATTGGCCCTATTACTTGGTAATTATTTTCTGACTGAAGATTTCACCTGGGATAATCTGATTTCACTGGCAAGAATTGAAAACCTACTTTGAAACATTAAACCAAGGCTACTTATAAACATGACAGAATCTCTTCGCATCATTTTGAAAAGACTTCATCTCCCCTTGCACCACCTTCTTAATAATATATTCTTCAGTGAAATACATCATGGCTAAACCAGTTATCATTTTCATTTCCTAATGGTCATGAAAAGAGATTTTATAAATGTTTTCTAATTGTGCTGTAAATGTAATTAAAATGTAAGCAACAGGACTCCATAGTCATAAGTAATTTCTTCAGTGGCAGCACTTAGTATAGGATGAGGAAAAGGAAGAATTGGTGGTTGCCCTTGGGTTTGGTGTAGGAGAGCAGATTTGTGTTTTCATTGAGAATATGTTTACCATTCACACAGTTGATATAAATGGATTAGAAGTCACCGTGGGAATGATGAAGGTTAAAATACTTCATGAGCTTTCTGTAGTCATATTTTGTATATATGATAATATTTTATAAATAATTTGCTTTCGTGGAATTGGCATCCCATACCCAAGTTTACTCCTTAATACAGGAAGGCATAAAATACATTTTAGTGATGAATCACCCTAATGATATCAGTTTATTAAAATCTTTTCCTTTGTTTGAAGCTGATTTAAAAGTATTCTTTGCTCAAAAAATTATTTTTCTCACTTGCTCATTTTTTGGTATAAGAGGAACAACTAGAGTTACTTACAGTAGCACTGCTAACAAAATAATAATAAAATTTAGGTTCCCCAATTGTCAAATGGATACATATTTACTTGTGTTTTACAGGAAATGTATATTTCCTGCTCAAGAAATGTATATTTCTTTTCCTATGGCTTACACTTTAATAGGTTTTTTAAGACAACTGCAACGAGTTTCTTGTGCAGGTAGCTGTTATCTAATGTAGCTATTGATGATATTTTATTTTAGAAATCTGATGAGCTCTTAATTTCCATATCAATTAAACTATACTGTGCAAACCATTTATTGAAATGTGCCATGCAATTACATAAGCATTATTTTTTCCTACTAATATGTCAATAGATGTTATAACATAAAGAAATAGATGATATATGAAATAAAGTATTTCACTGGTCTAGGAATTTTTCTTTTTTTTCCCCCTCCTATGCTTAAAACTTCTCTCTTGTTTATTATGAGAAATGAGTAGATATTTTTTAAAGCACCAAATTTTGTAAATTTTGCAATCTTATCTACCCTCCACGCCCTTATCTCTTCTCTTTTTTCCACAGGTGATTTCTATTCACTACTTTCCAAGCTGCTAGGAGAAAGGGAAGATGTTGTTCATGTGCACAAATATAATCCTACAGAAAAGGCAGAATCAGAGTCAGACCTGGTAGCTGAGATTGCAAATGTAGTTCAAAAAAAGGATCTTGGTCGGTCTGATGCCAGAGAGGGTGCAGAACATGAGAGGGGTAATGCTATTCTTGTCAGAGACAGAATTCACAAATTCCACAGACTAGTGTCTACCTTGAGGCCACCAGAGAGCAGAGTTTCCTCATTACAGCAGCCCCTACCTGGTGAAGGCACCTGGGAACCAGAACACACAGGAGGTGCGTGTAGGGTTTCTTTTAAGCAATAAAGTGTGAAATGCTACACTCCACGTTAGCAAAACCTGAAGGGAATAAGAATTAATGGGTGAAAAAATTCATCAGTGAAAAGGACTTATTACCATTAGAAAAAATATTACTCAGATTTGGGCTATCAGATACCACCTTTGAAGATTTTGTTTGTTTGTTTCGATTTTGATCTATTGCTGCATAAATTTAGTGTCTGTAGTGAGCCAGAACTACAAGGACCAAAAAATATTTGGATCATTTGGGGAAATGCGGCATATGAAATTCAGGATAAAAATTCTTACAATTGAATTTTTTCATTTTGCTCAATGGAAATACATTGAAAATTCAAAACCTGATATGTAAAGTCACAGTGTAAGAAATGCTCATATACTGTCTCCTTGTAAGGTAATAAAATTCCTCTCAAAGGAATCTTACACTTTCAACATTCTCATCCAGTTGACTTGTAAAATATAACCATTTTATGATTTTGATTTCTTAAGTTTCATTATCGATTACAATCTTAATTGGAAAGTTGAGTATTTCTGAAGGGACCTCTAGTAAGTCCATAACTATCAGATTTATCTTTATTTTTATCCCAAATAGGCTTCCATAGGTAGAGGAGAATACCTTATTCCCTTCAGGTTTCCATACCAGCAAGCTATGAATGCCTCATCTTTGTCTTTAATTGTGTTGTGGCCTCTGTGATATTGATTGTGCTTCATGTTACTTGCTAATGTGGAAAGCCAGATAATACAGCATGTGGAGATAATCTCAAAAAAGTAACGGATATGCGTGCATGGCAGCTGTCCATGTGTGGGTTGGAATGGCACAGGCTGCCAGCTTGATGTTTTCAAATTCAGCTTTATAGGAAGCCATAAATTATTCAACTCCCAGCTGATTTTTATTTATAATTGAAAAAAAATAGCATGCAGTGCCTTTTGCTCACATGAGAATTTCAAAACATAGTCCATTGGTACTGGCGTAATGGTTTCTGTGAGATGTTAACTGGAACCTGGATTTTTAACTTTTTGTGTTTAAACAGGATCAGCCCTGCTGTAGCTCATTCTGGATTTGTCGAATAAAACTGTGTTTGTCACGAGGTGGTCCCTGGACCTCCTTGCCTCAGAATCACCTAGGGTGTGTAAGAAAAATTTAGACCCCTGAATCCTATCGAAGAACAACTGAATCAGCATCTCTGAGTATGATGCCTTGAAATTTACAGTTTATCATGCCCCTATCCATTTCAAAACACACAGGAATGTCTGCCTGAACTTATATTTTAAGGACAGTGAATTGTAACCCAGACAACATGGAAATATAAAAGGGAAAAGAGCCTCTTTGGTAGGAATACAATTGTGTTCATGTGTGAAATGTGAGTTGCAGCATACTTTATTTATTCCATGATTTGTCTTTGTTATTCTTGGATTTGAAATGATATCCTGGTCATTTGTAGGCATCAAGAGTGTCAAGGTCACAGTCAGAATTTGACTTAAGATATCGCATTTCTGAAACTTTCAGAAACTTTCAGTTTTTCTACGAAATAAGCCCTTAAAATACCCAAGTGCATATACTTAGCAAATATCCTCATACTTTCCAAAGTGGTCAAATGGTAGTGCCCAAGAGAAAAATGCTTCTTTAGGATCTGTTTAGGGAAATTTCCTTCCTGTGAATCTCACTGAAGTGAATAACAATGAGTCATAGAAACATACAGCACAACTGCAAATTAAGAAAGGAACATGTATTTCCTTTCTAAAATGATTTGGTGTAATTTCACTACTCTAATTATGAAAACTTTTAAAAAATAAAATGCAAAACAAAAACTCATATTTAGGTAAGCTATTTCTAAAAGGCTTTTTCTTAATTCTCTTTCACCATTTACTGCAATGCAGTATAATATCTAACTTGAACTGATGCTGTTTCATTCCTTTCGGTAAGCCAGGGGAAAACCTATCCTCAGGAAGCTTCCATTTTGCAAAAAAATAAAGTAGGAAGTCATTAGCATATAGGGCCCTAATAAAACTTATTAGCAATCTCATTAATGTCTAGTCCTCAGGGTATAGTCAAAGAGAAGAAATTTTATATATAATCTTCCATTGTTTCTTTCATACCCTTTCTTTACTCCAGGCAAAGCTGAGAATGAGCCTAATGGTCTGGAGGAATTAACTGTTTCCCTAAGTGCCTAATTTGCAATAAGGAATTATCTTTGTTGCAAAGAAGAAAGTAATTTTTATATGAGATTATTATAAAAACAAAAATGTCAGGCTGGTCTGTTGCTTAATATTATAGCTCATATTTATTTCAGATGTCTTTGACATCTGTTGTTAATTTTCAAATAAGAAGCTGAAACCAGAAGTTAATCTATTTGAATGAGGTCACAGATCTAAATCTAAAACTTGGACTTTATTATTTCCAGTGTACATCTTCTAGTTTCTTACATTTCAATACAATTGTGCTCAAAGAGATGCTAATGTGCTTGCCCAGTTCAGATAAACTATCCAGGAACACTGGACCCTCACTGCTTAGAAGATGGAGATTTCTATTCAGAACCCTGTTCCGATGTCCCCAGTTGTTGACACCAGCATAATCTAATACAATGGTGTTTTCTGTGGCAGTATTTTAGATTTCATCAGTTTGTCTGTGTGCTGGAACTGTAATATGCTGATGAAGCCCATCCAGTTGACCTGAGGGTTCAAGGGTGAAATTAACGGATCAGCTCAAAAATCTGGTTGTGACTATATGGCAGGCCAAGGAACACCTGAGGGTTTCAAAAACATACTATTTTCTGAACCTTTAGTTTGGTCAGGATTCCACTTGTTTTCCACCCTGGCATCTGCCTTTAAAACTGGGTTCTCCACCTCAGTATGGGCTGGATATCAGTGGTCACCAAGCTACATGAAGAACACAACAGAATGATATCTGCTGACTTTGCACAGCTGAGAAAGTCCTTATCATTCCCCAGAACAAGATAGTTAAGTACTGTGTCTTACTGTATCTCTAGGACTACAAATATCTGCGAATAGCATTTTTTCAGGTTTTATCTTCATGATTTTTGGTGAAGATGTGAAAACTCTAGACAATTGTGAAAACACCATTAGCGACAGAAAATTCCTGGACAAGTTCAGATAGACTAGACCAGAGGTTTTCAAACTGTTGTTTGAAAGGACACCCATCAAGTAGGAGGTAATAATCACAGGCTTCCCAACACACATATGCACACGCGTGTGCACATGCATACACACACACACACACACACACACACACAAAATACAGCTTCCCCAAAAGCAGTTCTGTATATGGCCAAAATCAAATTTAGAAACTACTTCGTGGAGACACTATAATGTAGAATATTATAGGTCCAGGTACCTGACTGCATGGTGGCTTTGAATTCCAGCTATACAGTTTTCTATGTGGTCTCTAGGCAAGTATTAAAAAAAAAATCTGGGCTTTAGTTTTCTCATCTATAAAATGAGGATTATAATAGTATACTCCTCACAGAGTTCAAGTGACGGTCAAATGATATTATACATGCAAAGTGCTTTGAACAGTGTCGGCATGCAGAAAGCATTTAAAAATGTTATGATACATTAACACTTGTGACTATTACTGCTACCATTACTGTCATGTTATGTTTGAGATTTTTAAAAATGAAATACCAAAGTATAAATATTGATTACTTGATCTTAAGGAGCATTTGTGAGACAGAGAATTTTCTTGCAGTATGCAGGAAAGCAGCAAAACTTGACACTTTAAGCTGATCAGTTGAGAAAAAAGTGACTTGGCAGTGTTTTATCACAAAGGGAGCTTGTGACTCTTCAAACGTGTGATCACTTACATTGATCTTCTTGATGTATGTGATATGTGACATACAGTGTGAAAATGCTAACCTCAATAAATTAGAAGCAGATGCACTTCTTTTTAAACTTGGTATAGTTTAGTTTCTATCATTAATAGTTTAGATAGAGATAGCATTAATAGAGTAGAAACAAAATCTTAGGTATCTTTATTCTATTTGCCCCCTGGAAACTAGACTCATTGAACATTTAAAAAGTAGAACTAGCTATTCTAGTGGCAGATTTGATTGGACTACCATATACTTGCATGTGGAAGCCTGATTCAGTATGTATTACAAACCTCTGGATGTGAGAAAATACACCTGCATTTGTGTGACAATTCTGATCAGATAAGAGGATTCAGAAGGTGTTCAATTATTCTTAAGATACATTTAGTGTTTTCTTCATTTCTATGAACAACTTATACTTAATTTCAGAGTCCATTCTTATATTTCAGTCATAGTCTTACTTCTAGGTTCAAGTCTTGCAGAATTTTCAGGGTAAAATAAACCATTCAGTTGGCTGAATTTTCATCTCTGGGGGGAGGAGAATGGTTAAAAAAAAAACAAAAAACACATATACATAGCACTTACTTTGAGCCAAGCTTAGTGTTTTAGATGCATTGATTCATTAGAAAGGAAGAAAGTGATGAAAGGTTAAGTCACGTGTCCAAAATGCCACAGCTCAAGAAACCAAGATGCAAAGCCAGGCAGACTTGCTCCCACGTCTTGCTTCTTAATCACTCTGTTATTCTGCATCTCTCTCACACACACACATACACACAAACACAAATAGATATACAAATAGGAAGAGGGTTTCAAAAACATACTATTTTCTGAACCTTTAGTTCCAGTCATCTAATTATCTCAGGCTACAATTGTAATAACTGTAGGTGTTATAGGTATATTGATAGGTCATGCTTTCTTGGTCAGTATTCAGCCAGTTTTACCAAGATTAAAATATCATTTGCAATTAAAGCAACTTTAAAAAGGAAAATAATTCTGCTAATGTTTTTGAGCCCCTATTTATATGGTAAATCTCTTCCTCACTTCACTCCCATTAAATGAAACATGATAATTAATTCTTGTTTTCTTTCTTACTTTGGTATAAATATTTCTGCAATAGTTTTAGTTAATTATAGTTATTGCTGGCACTTCTGATGAATAACAATCCCTGGCCAAAATAAGTCTTCCTTTTCTCAAAAGATGAAAATTTACAAGTACGGAAAAAGCAAGCACCATACTTTGTTTTTGTTGAAGTCTTCTAGTGATTTTTTTCAGTCCTATTTCTTAAAATTAAATGTGAAGAGCCTTTTTACACTGAAATTAATTCATAGTTCTGAGTTTGAAATTACATTTTTTCCTCAACTTTAGCTCTGTTAGTCTTTGTGTAACACAGATAAATGAATGCCCTTTCAAATACTTATTAATAATTTCATGTGAATACAACAGTGATCACTAATATTAATCTCTTTCTGGAAAAGTGCAATCTATTATTCTTTTTCATGATTAATTGATGCAATTTTAATAGCTGTATTTCATGTTTTTCTAAAAGTAGTAACTTCTTTTTCTGAATATATGGCAGGATATGCGGCTGTACATTAACCTTTATAATAAATGTAAGGATTCTTTGTAGAATGATGTATTTTATTTATCATTAAAAAGTGTTATATGTCACTGGAAAAAATATTTTAAGATTTCAAGGTTTCTTTCAACTTTTTAATCATCTTTTAGAAACAAAAACAAATTTGTATCAAAGCTACTAGGATCAATAGCTAATGTGTATTTACCTTATTTTTCTAAAAGTATTGTTTCTAGTAATATGTTCTCAACTCCAGATTTTAAAAACAAGCAATCAAGCTTGAAATAATTCTATCATTTGCTATCTGAATTTAAAGCAACTGACGGAGTTGGGAATGACTTGCCCAAGATCATGGGTAAGAAATTTGTATTTAATTTTTAGGCTAACACTGTAAATCTGTAGCATTAACTAGTCATGTATTGAATCATTTCTTAAGTAATAACTAAAAGAAATCTGAACTAGAATTTTTAACTTCTCTATCATCAAAAGTGTTTAAGGTAGAACTCAAATATATTTCATCATATAATTTCTTTAACAAGGATTTGAAATTGTCCTTAATTGGGGATTGGAAACTATCCCTGAAATTGAGGCCTAAAGTCTGGCTCAAGGCTGAAGTTCTTTTCCTGTCAAATGAGACAGTTATATGGAATAATTCAGATACAGTTCTAGCATTCTCTGATTCTCATGTCATGATGAGCAGGAATTGGAATAATGATCAGTATTAATTCTACCTACATACACACTAGTCCTAAATCACTGCCTTTATTCTTGATCATTTAATCATATAGGGAATAGCCTTTAACTACCTGATAATTAAAAATATGGGGACACTAGAAGCAAAAACATTAATTAACTTAGCTAATATTCACAGAAAAAAAGATGAATTCAGTTTTTCTTTAACTATCCTAGAATTTCTGGTTAATAAAGAGACTCAGATCCTGAAAGTTTTGAACACTTGGCTAAGTAATGTAAGTGTGCAAAGACAATTTAAAATAAAACTAACAATAATGTAATATAATTTTTCCAAACAATCAGTACTAAAAGAACCAGGTTGCTCATGGTGTTAGACTTCATACATTCTTTTACACATCATTTTTACTGTTTGGAAAATTCACTGAAGGTGTATATTTTTATAAATACATTCTAGATATTTACATAAATTTTCCTTCTTTAACATTTCCAACCTACCAGGATTCTAATATGTGACAAATGAGTGTTTTTGTAATTGGTGAAGATAGGCTCAAAACAACCTATGCGTCCATATTTTTTTGCAGACTTCCAAGCACTTACCAGTTTAAGGGCATATGATAACTGAGATCATTCATAGCCAGATTAAAGTTCTTTAAACAGTATTTCCAATATTTTATGAAATTCATATTTGACCCCAAAATAATGCAATTTTTAGACGTTGCATATTTTCTGTCAGAATAGTAACTCTGCATCTTCATGAGCACTTAGCTCCCAGTACCTAGTTGGTAGACCACTGAATAGAAAGGTTCCAGAAGCCGTTATATATGTTTATTATCTTTATTGATAGTAATTAGCCAATTAGCATTTTCATTGAGTACTCTCATAGTATCTTCAGCATTCTGCTATGGGTGAAAAGTTAGTACAGATGAATTATAAGGTTATAGGGGAATTTGAATGCTAGTTGATACCATAAACAAGCAGAAACTAAAACACAGACTTTAATGCATGTATCAGGCCATACAGTAAGTAGGCCAGGCCCTGTGTGACAGTTGGTGACAAAACCGTGAATAAGGGATGATCCTTGCCCTTGAAGAATTCTGTTTAGTTGTAGTGCTTCTGAGTTCTGAGAACATGACGAAAGCCATTAAATATCTGCATTGTCATGAGCTTTGAGTTTCCTTTGGAACCCATCTAGAAGCTTCAGGAGTGGTAAATAAGTACAGAATTATGACAACTAAATGAGAGGAAAATGAATGAAGTGCAGTCTGAGATTCAAGCAACTTTAAAATCATTTTAAACATTTGACAGGGGAATGACTTATCCATCTATTGATTTATCTAGTCCTTTCTAAATCTAATGCCTCTACTCTGTTTCCAGAGTTCACTTTCAAAAACACAGCATTAATCATGTCACCCCATATTTTAAATTTCCCATGGGCATACAGCATCAGAGAGCCTAAGGACAGTTCCTCCCCACCCAGCACTGCCCCTGCCAGTGCCTGCCCACATCATTGAGAACTGGGAATCAACTCAGTCTGCCAGAGTCCAGACACATTGTCCAGGGATCTGAGGATTCACCCTCCCCGTCTACCACCACTGGTGTCTGTGCACTTCTCCCAGGGTTCTAAGGATGGGTCTTTCGAGGCTGCCATCACCACTGCTGCCAGCACCCACCTGCATGAGCCACATGGGGCCTGAGGACTGGTCCTTCCAGCCCATTACCACCACTGCTGGTGTACATATGTACCAGTGGAGATCTGGGGATAGGTTCAGTGCTGATACTGCCTTCGCTGATGCCATGCATGCCACCCCTGGGCCCAAGGACCTAACTGCCCACCCAGCCCACCACTGCCACTGCCAGAACCTGAGTAAGCTGCCTGAACCTGCCACCACTGATACCTGCATACACACTACCCAGGGGCTTAAAGCCTGTCATGTTCAACTCACTGTTGCTGCCAGTGGGGCCCAAGGATCAACCCATCTTGTGTCCCTGTCCTCTGCAAAGGCTCACCTTAGATTCTACTAAAAACTGCAGCCTAAGCTGCTGAGGAACTCAGAGACACCACTGATGCTGATTATAGCCAAAAAAGTCATACAGATACTACTGTGTCCACTTAGAATTAAAACCAACCACCCTATTCAACCAACACTATAGTTTATCTATAAAGAAAAATATCTTTTCTTATGAAACCCAATCAATAAAATTGTAAGAAGCAGCTGCCATACCACATATACAGGTATCAATGTAAGGACACAAGAAACACGAGAAGGAAACATACCTCTAATGGAACACAATAATTCTAGCAACAGACTCAACAAAAAAGAAATCTATGAAATTCCTGAAACAGAATTCAACATAATGATATTAAGGAAGCTCAGTAAAATAGAAGACAACAGAGATAAACAATACAAATAATTCAGAAAAAAAACAGTTTATGGTCTGAATGAGAAATTTGACAAAGAGATATTATAAAAAAGAGTCAAACAGAAATCCTGGAACTGAATAATTTAATCAAATGAAATAAAAAATACAGGTGAAAGCTTCAACAATAGACTAGATCAAGCAGAAGGAAGGATTTCTGAATATGAAGACATCTTTTAAAATAACCCAGTAAGGCCAGGCATGGTGGCCTGTAATCCCACAGTTTGGGAGGCTGAGGCTGGTAGATCACTTGAGGCTAGCAGTTTGAGACTAGACTGGCCAACATGGTGAAACCCTATGTGTACTAAAAATACAAAAAATAAAAATAAAAATAGCCAGACGGGGTAGTGTATGCCTATAATTCCAGCTACTCAGGAGACTGAGGCATAAGAATCACTTGAACCTAGGAGGAGGAGGTTGCAGTGAGCCAGGATAGCACCACTGCACTCCATCTTATATGGCAGAGAGAGACTGTCTCCAAAAAAAAAAGAAAAAGAAAAAGAAAAACTATTTAAAAAATTAGAAAGCCTACATAATATGATATATAGGACACGTAAACTGACCAAATATTCTAATTTTTATTGTTCTAGAAGGTGTCGAGATGGACAAAGGTATAGAAAACCTATTTAATGAAATAACAGTTGAAAATTTCCCATTTTGAATGAGATATAGATATCCAGATACAGGAATCCCAGTGTTCCCCAAACAGCTTCAACATAAAGGGTCTTCTCCAAGACACATTATAGTAGAATTTTCAAAAGTTAAAAACAAGATTAAATTCTAAAAGCATCAAGGGTAAAGCATCAAGTTACAAATAAGGAAACCCCCTTCGGACTAACAGCAACTTTCTCAGCTTAAACCTTACAGATCAGGAGACAGTGTAAATTGATATATTCAAAGTGTTAAAAGCAAAAAACAATTCATCCAAGAATACTATTCCTAGCAAAGTTTTCCCAGAGAAGTAAAACTTGAGGGAATTCATTAGCATTAGAACATCCCTACAAGAAATGTTTAAGGAAGTCCAGATTTTACCTCTATAAGCAAAACAACAGTAGCTACCATCACAAAAACACAAGAATGAAATTTAGTGGCAGAGCAAACACACAAATGAGAAAGAGAAAGGACTCAAGTGTTGCCACTGCAAAAAAACATCAAACCACAATGATAAACAATAAGAAAGGAAAAAAAAAAGGCTATACAAAACAATCAGAAAACAATTAATGAAATGACAAAAATCCTCACCTACCATTAATAACCTTGAATGTAAATGGATTAAATTTCTCACTTAAATATATAGACAGCCTTACTGAATAGAAATACATAAGCCAACTATTTGCTGCTCATAAAAACTCACTTCACCTGTAAAGACACATAAAGACTGAAAGTGAAGGGATGGTAAAATATATTCCATGGGAATGAAAAACAAAAACAAGCACGAGTAACTATAGTTGTATCAGGTAAAATAGACTTTAAGAATAGTAAACAACAACAACAATGAAGATGATCATTATATAATGACAAAGGGATCAATTCAGCAAGAGGATGTACCAATTCTAAATATATATGCATATACATCACTGGAGCACAGAGGTATATAAAGGAAATATTATTTGACCTAAAGGGTGAGATAGACTCCAACACAGTAATGGTTGGGGACCTCAACCATTGTCAGCATCGGACAGATCATGTAGACAGAAAATAAACATTGGATCGAAACTGCGCTTTAGACCAAATTGGCCTAACAGACATTTACAGAACAGTTTATCTAACAGCTGTAGAATGCGCATTCTTTTTAACAGCACATGTAACATTCTCCAGGATAGACCATGTGTTAGGCCATAAAACAAGTCTCAACAAAATTTTAAAAATAGAAATTATATAAAGTCTCTTCTTAGACCACAAAGGAAAAAACTAGAAGTCAATAACAAGAACTTTGGAAGCTGTATAAATACATGGAAAGCAAACAATATACTTATGACCAACTATTGGCTCAATGAAGAAATTAGGAAGGAAATAAAAAGAAACAAATGAAAATGGAAACACAAAGTACCAAAACCTATGGAATATAGCAAAAGCAGTGCGAAGAGGGAAGTTTATTGTGGTAAATGCCAACATCAAAAAGTAGAAGGATGTCACACAACTTAACAATGCACTTCAAAGAACTAAGAAAGCAAGAACAAACCCAAAATTAGTAAAAGGAAAGAAATAGATCAGAGCAGAACTAAATAGAGACTAAAAAAATACAAAGGTCGATGAAAAAAAAAAAGGTGGTGCTTTGAAAGATAAACATAAACTAGCTAGACTAACCAAGAAAAAGAGGGAAGATTCAAATAAAATCAGAAATGAAAAAGATGACATAGCAACAAATACCACAGAAATATAAAGAATCATTAGAGATATTATGATTTCTGTATGAAAACTGTATTAGCATACAGTTTTCAACAATTGTATGCTAATACATTAGAAAACCCAGAGGAAACGAATAAATTCCTGGATACATAAAACCCACCAAGCTTGAACTATAAAGAAATAGAAAACCAAACACACCAATAACAGGTAATGAGATTGAATCAGTAATAATAATAATTTAAAAAAATTCCCATCAAAGAAAAGCCCAGGACCAGATGATACTACTGAATTATACCAAAATTATAAAGAACTAATATCATTTTTTGCAAACTATTCCAAAATATGGTAGAAGAGGAAATTCTTCCTAATTTATTCTGTGAAACCAGCATTATCTTGATATCAAAACCAGATAAGGATACAGTGAAAAAAGAAAAGAGCAAGCCAGTATCTCTGATGAACATAAATACAAAATCCTCAACATAGTACTATCAAACCAACTTCAGAAACACATCAAAGAGATAATACATCATGAGCAAGTGAAATTTATTGCTGGAATATTAGGATGGTTCAACATCAATAAATGTGATACAGCACATCAGCAGAATGAAGGACAAAAACCATATGATCATATCAATAGATGCAGAAAAAGTATTTGCTAAAATTCTATTTTTCTTCATGATAAAAACTCAATAATTTATGCATAGAAGGAATATACTTCTATGTAATGAAGTCCCTATACAGCAAACCCACAGCTGGCATCATACGGAGTGGAGATAAGAGGAGAGTCTTTCCTTTAAGAACTAAATAAGACAAGGATGCCCACTTTGACCATTCTTATTCCACATAGTACAAGAAGTTCTAACCAGAGCAGTCAGGCAAGAAAAAGAAATAAAAGGCACCCAAATCAGAAAAGAGGAAGTCAGGTTAGTCACTCTTTGCAGATGACATGATCTTATATAGAGAAAAACCTTAAGACTTCACCAAGAAAAGTCTTAGAACTTATAAAGTAATTCAGTAAAGTTTCAAGACACAAAATCTCAACTTAAGAAAATCAGTAGCATTTTTATACACCAATAATGAACTAGCTGAAAAATAAATCAAGAAAGCAGTCTTATTTACAATAACTTAAAAAATACTGACGAATAAATTTAACCAAGGAGATGAAAGATCTCTGCAAGAAAAACTACGAAACACTGATGAAAGAAATTGAAGATGACACCAAAAAAATGGAAAGATTCCTGCTCATGGACTGAAAAAAATCATATTGTTAAAATGACAGTACTACCTGATATGGTTTGGCTGTGTTCCCACCCAAATCTCATCTTGAATTGTAGCTCCCACAATTCCCATGTGTCATGGGAGGGACCCAGTGGGACATAATTGAATCATGGGGTCACTTTCCCCTATACTGTTCTCTCGGTAGTGAATAAGTCTCAGGAGATCTGAGGGTTTTATAAGGGGAAACCCCTTTTGCTTGGCTTGCATTCTTTCTTGTCTGCCACCATGTAAGACATGCCTTTCATCTTTCACCATGGTTGTGAGACCTCCCCAGCCACGTGGAACTGTAAGTCTATTAAACCTCTTTTTCTTTATAAATTACCCAGTCTCAGGTATGTCTTTATCAGCAGTGTGAAAACATTAATACAATCTACAGATTTAATGCAATCATTATACCAATGACATTTTTCACAAAGGAAAGGAAGTCAGTCAAAGGGATAACTGTGCCCCCATGTTTACTGCAATAGTATTTACAGTAGCCAAGATATGGAATCAACCTAAGACTATATCAACAGATGAATGGATAAAGAGAAGGTGATGTGTGTACACAATGGAATACTATTCAGCCATAAAAGAATGGAATCCTGTCACTTGCAGCAACATGTATGAAACTGGAGGTCATTATGTTAAGTGAAATAAGCTAAAAATAGACAAATAGTATATTCTTATTCATATGTGGAAGCTTCAAAAGTTGATCTCATGGAGGTAGAGAATAGAATAATAGTTATCAGAGCCCGGGAAAGATTCAGGGGGATGGAGACAAGTTGGTTAATGGGTACCAACATGTAGAGAGATGAAATAGCTTTTAGTGTTTGATAGCAGAGCAGGGTAAATACAGTTAACAACAATATATTGTCTATTTCAAAATAGCTAGAAGAGAAGATATAAAATGTTTCCAACCCAAAGAAATGATGTGTTCAAGGTGATATATATTCTAAATACCCTGATTTGATCATGCTTGTATCAAAATATCACATGTACCCTATAAATATGTATAATTATTTTGTACCAATAAAACATATTACTAAACCTTCAGTGGCTCCCAATTGCCAGTAGCAGAAGTTTGCACTTGTTCTCCCTTTTATGACAAGCAAGGGTGACAGATGATAGATACTGTTCATCTGAGCAGCTCCATTCACATCCACTTCTATGCCTAGGATTATTTGCAAATTCAGGCATACCAGCTGTCATTCTGCCCACCTTCTCTCCAAAAGGCATATCACAGTACACATGAGTGACAATGACATTTTCATATGCTCTAAAGTATTTCCAAAGCAAATTATTCCCTGACTCTGTGCTTTACTGCTGCTAATAAAGTACTTGTAATGTGCCTCAAAATTTTCAGTAGAGGTCAAGACACTACACACTATATGATCATTGTTAAATCCAGGCTCTTTATGTGGTATCAGTACATTTTCCAGTCTAAATCAGGTCTCAGGGTCAGCTAATCCAGTCCCCAGCCCCCCATTCTACCCAGCATACACATGTATCCTTTCCTGATTATTTTAAAAAATCTTAAAACACATTTTGCAATTACAAACATCCTCACTTTTATTCTTTTTGACCAAAATATTATCTGCCCACTTCTACACTTGATGAATTCCACCTTACCTTTAAGTGCAAACACAAATGTTTGTTCCCATGGGAAACCTTTTAAGTAGACCTTAATCCTACCCTATCCCAGCTCTAGCCTTGGGAAGGATTCTGGGTCCTCTCCTATATTCCTGTACTACCTTGTGTCATAAGTATTGGGTTCCTGGGTTTTTTAAAACATTTTATTCTGTCATATTCTTATCCTATTATAGCCCTATTATATTCATTTATTTAGTAAGGCCAAAAACCATGTTTTATTCCTTTGCATTCCCAGATTCTACCATAGTACCTTACACAGAAAATACGCTTAGGAAATAGTTGTTGAAAATGCTTAAGCAAAAAAAAGAAAAAAAAAAAAAAAGGAAAGAAAGAAGATGCTTCAGCAAAGGTTGAACTAATCTGGGCATCCTACTGTTACATGTTTTGTTAATTTTTATTAAAGAAAAAATTAAAGTACAAAGTTTAAAATATTTTGGGTAAAAAGGTACTTTTTCTTTTCTGTAGTTGACAGAATTATTTTGAAGTACTTGTTCTCACAGAAGCATCCTCTCAAGTTTTCATAGCTGATCATATAAGCTTTGAGCTTCTCTTTCTCCCCCCAGTCTTTAATGTCTGCCTTTGAGGATTTCACTGCATGTTGCCATATCCTTCAGAGAGTGGCAAGGAGGAATGAGACTGAAATTGCTGCTTTTCTTCTCAGAATCTTTGTTAAAGCATTTGGGAGGGAAAGAAATGTCAGTGCTGATACAATAGCTTTCACAGTGATCTTCATAACTCTATATCCTCAATTAGTACAGATATATACATTATCCCCCTTTATCCATGGGCATGTTTATAAAAGGGATTAACACAAATGAGGCTGGCTGTGGTGGCTCACACCTATAATCCCCACGCTTTGGGAGGCTGAGGCAGGAGAATCACTTGAGCCCAGGAATTGGAGACCATCCTGGGCAACACAGTGAGATGCCGTCTCTGGAATAAATTGTCTTTTTCAATTAACTGGGCATAGTAGTGCACACGTATTGTCCCACCTACTCAGGAGACCGAGGTGGGAGGATTGCTTGAGCTCAGCAGATTGAGGCTGTAGTGAGCTGTGACCATGCCACTGCATTCCAGCCTGAGTGACAGAGTGAGACCCTGTCTCAAAACACCCACACATGCAAACCCAGATATTCTCTGAAGATAAATATATTCTGATCAGAAATAAGAATAATTTGGAAATCATTCATTCACAGAGTTTCTGTCATTTTTTTTCTTCTCTCATTTTAGGAAACCAAATATGGGAACAGTGAAAGAGTCCTATTCTTATAGGGTCACTGAAGTTAGGAGAATGAGATTGATATCTTAGTTCTGTGTAACAAGGAATCGTCAATGAATGGTTTGTTATGGGGGCTATTTTATATTGAATATCCAGAATTTACTCAGGAGATGATAGATTAGACAGACAGACAGACAGGTAGATAGATAGATAGATGGATAGATAGATAGATAGATAGATACATAGATAGATAGATAGATAGATACATAGATAGATAGATACATAGATAGATAGATAGATAGATAGATACATAGATAGATAGATAGATAGATAGATAGATAGATAGATAGATAGATAGATAGATAGATAGATAGATAGATGAATGAATGAATGAGGGAAAGGGACAGAGGAACACAGAGTGCCAGGCTTATTGCCCATTCTTGCTGCTTATTTAAAACATTTAAAAGCTTTGTATTAAAATGTTATGTTGTCGTATTTTCCAAACAGAGTAGAGAAAGAATCTTGTTGAGAAGAAGGCCATCTCAAATATACCCTTTAATGACTTGAGTTAGCTGGCTTTACAGGCATCTTGTCAAAAGGAAAACAAAGAAAACAGTCCTAATCCAAGTTCCCAGTCACTTCATTTCATCACTCAGAAAGTTACTTGGAATGTGCATGTGGTATAATTTATGTAGAGCACGGCTTGATTGTCTTTTTTTTCTTTGCACCTAGTGATGTTATTGCATGAGCTTCTTGTAACTATTGTGAATCCTCACGAGGCAATTCGACCTTTCCTTTTTACACTAAATGTGTGGATATATCTTTTAGATTTCCACATGGAAGAGGCACTGGATTGGCCTGGAGTATACTTGTTGCCAGGCCAGGTTTCTGGGGTGGCTCTAGACCCTAAGAATAACCTGGTGATTTTCCACAGAGGTGACCATGTCTGGGATGGAAAGTAAGTAATATTTTTTCTTCAATAAGCAAATGAAAATAAAAATAGTGTGCATAATTTTTTCATTAAACTAAGAATAATGGTGAGAGAACTATAAAGGTTTTTCAGAATTTGATTTTATGGCAAAATGTATTTGTCCTTTTAACATCTGACTGTAGTAAGTAGCAGAAAGGAAGTCTTGTGTGCTTTAAAACAAAGTAGTTTCACGAAATAGTTTATGGAAAGAAGACAGTAGCAATCTGTGATTCTACCCACTTACCAATTTGCTCCCTCCTGTTATCTATCTATAACATTAAAGATAGTTAAGTCAGTACCTTAGTGAAAATGTTCAAGACTTCAAGGAGAGTGCTCATGATAAGTGATCAATTAAGAAAGGTTGCTGGTGGACTATAATAACACCCATGTGTTATTTTCATGTCCTGGGTGCAGAACTATGCCAAGACCTTTGTCCTGGACAGTGTGGTTGGGGCAGTTTGGCCAGTACATGTGAAGAAATAGTAACTTGGCCTTCAGGTTTTAATATAGACTAATTTTATTACTCAGATTTGCTCTTTTCATGAGCATCAAAGACTTAAGAATAACTCTAGAACTATTACTCCTGCTTTATCCTCTGGATTTTCCTTTCCTACCTTCTTAGAGGGATTTTTAGTAAAAACGTCAAACAGTTATTGAGTGTGTCCTCTGAGTTACCATCATTATTCAGGTTTTACAGATGTAGAAACCAAAAGAAGTTAAGTACTCCTATGCCCAAATTAGCAAGTGGCAAAACCAGGCTTCAGTTGCTTCCCATCTAACTCCAGAGTTGGCCCACTTAGCCACTTTACAATGCTGCTTTTCATAGAATTGTAAGCATGTTCATGATTGTATTTTTAAAAGCTTGCCCGACAATTTAGCAGGTTATTTTAATTATTTTAAGGAATGAATATCGATTTATTCATTTATTTCAATACAAATTTACATAGGGAGATAAATTTTAAAATCTTTCATCAATTAAATCTAATATATCTTGTCTTTTCATATGTATAACTATGGGGTCTCATTTGGAAAATTGAGGATCTACATGTATAGTTCAATTGGTCTTCTCCAGTTTCAGAGATGTTGATTAAATTTATGTTAAACCTGGTTCTGTCACATATTCATATGTCTAATTTTCTTTGTGCAGTTGAAGACAGAATTCAATCAGCATTTCAGAGTAGATTGGTAGCTTTGTTACTGTTTAATTGTCCTTTCCAGTTGTCATACTTGAAAATGGAATCTGAAAAAGATCACTTCAGAGTTCAGAGTAAATAATCAAACTCAACATTCTCATTCATACATCTCTGTTACATTGTCTTAGTCATTATTGAACATCTAATGGTATTTTAACAAGTGCTTTTAAAAGCAAACTATTACTATTCATGGTACTTATTCTTCATTTTAATGAATATTGCTACATTTTCTGCATGGATTTCTAGCCACATTTTACCAGAGGAGAAAATGACAGCATCATTTTCTCCCATTGATACTGTTTCAGCTGGCTAAAGCTAAATTGGACAAAGGCCAGTTTTCCATTTTAGTGTGATACTCATTTCCAAGTAAACAGCAGAGACTGGAATAGTTTAATAGAAAAAGGGATCTGTGAAGTCCAGTTTAGGGTGGGAGATGAAATAAGACTATGAAACAGGAACCACCTAAGAGCATTTTCTGTGGCTTATCTGGCTGTGCTAGCATCTAGGTAACCAGGATCCTATAGAAATAGATTCTGGTTTCACTGGCAAAGCCCCGGAGTATTTGCCCTGATAAATGACATCTATAAAGGGGTGCAGTTGAACATGCAAGATGTCTTCAGAGAAAACTGCTGATTTTACTCACTAAATCTCTGTTTCTTCTTTCTTCTTCATCTTTATCTTTCAGATGTAAAACTATTTTTTCTCTCTCTTTCCTTCTCCCTTCCTAGGATTGCCTGTTGCCCCTAGCAGATTTTGCAATCCATGGTTGTAAGGAAATTCTTTTCTGGCCCTCAGCTCTCTGAGTAGACTTAGAAGTAGATTACTCTGTTAGCTATTTTTTAGGAAAATACATTTGGATTTATTCAAAGAACAAATTAAATTCACGTTCTGTTCTTTGAATGGTAATACATGGCCATCATTCCTAAGTCACATTCTGTAAATTGGATGAAGTACATAGTTTTGGGGTTTTTTTGTCCTTCATTAAAAATCCAAGGATTATACAAAGAAGAAGTACCTTCCCATGGAATTTATAATGTACAGGTGAGGGACAATACAAATTAAAAATTAGTTGGAAACTGCATTCTTCTTGTTACCACTGTTTGATAGTGACAAATCCTATATTATTTTTCCTTGAAATATTTCCCATTCTGATATTTCTGAGGTTCACAAAATTGTAGGTTCTATAAGACCAGGGCATATTCTAAATCAAATTGAAGCACATTGTATCCCATAGTTCATAAGATGTGATCATTCTTTAAATATCAGACAGTACTTGGAGTTAATAATAATTCCTAATTAATACTTAGTACCCAAAGCTCCTTTGATATCATTGTGTCAGCTGTCTTCATCAGTACTATTATTCTTCATTCCCACCTGGTTACCCTGATCAGCCCTTATTCTTTGACTTAACCACACTAAATATACGTGGCAACCAAAATTATAATGGTGATAAACCTCTGACCTCCTGAAAGATGATAGTCACTCCCTTTCTCAATTTGATTTCCATTTTTCTCCCTTACTTTAATATTGCTACTTTAACAAGCTTCTCTTCTAGCTGAAATAAGAAATGCCTATTGCCAGAAGGGTATAATGAAACTTTAAAGAGTCTCTTGTCTGCCCTGGTGTTAGGGCAGCATGGCAGCTAGAGCTCTTTAAAGTTTAAATGCTTCCCAACAGGATCTGGGTAGCTTTTGCCTCAGTAATAGCTGTTCCTGAGTTTCTGTCTTAAAATCGCCACCACACTCAGAGTGCTTCTTGGACTTTCTTTCATGTATCTGAGCTATGGTTGGGGTGTACTATGCAGAACTCACATCATATACCCACTTAACTTAACTATGGGTCTTGCTCCTAACTTATAGATGTTGGAAGTTGTATTTCTTATTTCATTTATCATTTGTTCACATGGAGTTGGAAGGGATCTTGGAAGTAGTATAACTTCAGATTCTTTCTGTTACAAAGAAGAGAGATAACTCAATGTAAACTAACTTAGGAAAAGAGAAAATTAGTTTATATAAGTGAAAACTTCAAGGAATATAGTAGCCCAATTACATCATCAGGATCTATTTTACAGCTCATTTTTTCTGTAGGGTGGCTCCATTTCCAGTCCCTGATTCATTCTGTTGCTCCTCTCCATTTGCAGGTTCGATTCACATTATCATCCTAATGTCACAGTAGAGATAGTAGTCTATCTGCCTGATAAGTCAACATAAACTCACTAAAATTAGTCTTTGTAGCATTCCTTGGTCTGACCTAGATCGTGTCTCACTGCACATTAAATCAATTATTTTGGGCAGAGGAATAAAATTGAGTCTGTGGCTTAGCCTGAGTCTTTTGTTCTACCCACGAAGCGTGGGAGTAGTGTCAACATTATCTGAAGCAGTGGGCTGAGAGTGGAGCTCAAAATGTTGGGTCAACTAAAAAAGGTGAGGTTTCGTTGTCACAAAATGGAACAATAAACACTGTACACCCAAAACAGCAAGTGTCCAGCAGGGAGCTTATCTTCAGCCTCCCACCTAAAGTACACATCTCTTCTACAGCAACTTCAACCATCATCCAGTGCTTGAAATTTTTCAGTGCCAAGAAATTCCCTAGATATGAGACAGGCTTTCCAATTATGGGACCTATCTAGATGTTATAAAGTTCTTCATTATTTTACCTAAATCTGAGTCCCATAACTTCACCTTATAGTAATGCAGGATGAATTTATTCCCATTTATCCATGTCAATTATTTGCATATTTGAAGAAAGCCTTATCTTTTGCAAACTGAATATTCTCCAAGCTCTCAACTAATATTCATGCTGACATGATTTATTTCAACTGAAGGAATTTTGGTTTCTCTCCCCTTTAAAGTGTTTTACCTAGAAGTGGTCACAATACCTCATGTATTATTTGATCAGTGTTACAATTAGTTCCCTTGATGTGTATTTTACATGTCTGTTAGTAGAAGAGAATTGTATTCACTTTTTTTTTAGCAGTTATATCACTGTGTCGCCTTATGTAGAATTTGTAATCTCAAAGATCTCCAAATATATGTCAAAAATTGTGCTGATATTTTTACTGGAAGTTTATGCTTATGCAGTGTTTTAAAAATATTGAATTCAGGGCTTTATTCCAATTATGTTCCACTTTATTATATTTGGCATTGTTTCAATTTACAGATATTATTTTAATCTTAATTAGCCAGAGGATTTGTGTTAGGTCTCCCAGCTTTGTATTAGGTCTCATTGATAAGCTTGCCTTTTATATCTTCATAGATGCTGTTTGTAAAATTTGAATAGCTGAATGGTTGGTTTTGCAAGTTTTGTTTGTAGAGAACTCATAGTCTTCTAGGAATCTTCTTCCCTCCTCCCCCCAGATAGCTCACAAACCATCTCTTTATCAATACTTTATGTAATTTTGCCAAGATATATTGTTTTAGAAATCTGTCTGCTTCCTAACTTGTAGAAAAATCAGTTCAAGATTTGCTTCGCTAGTTTTCTGGAGCCTCAGTTAACATATCTGCCTGGGTTATGCTTCAACATCTGCAATTTCTTTCCTACCTTAGGGTTTAACTGGCCCTGGAGAACAGAACTCAAAACTGTCTGTTACCTTAGTACCTTCATGTCTGAGGGAAAACTATAAGGAGTTCTACAAAAAAGAATGTTTCAGTGTTCTATCTTTCTCATATCGCCATTTCACTTTACTGGAGCCTTTTTCTTCCAGTTTTATGCTATTTTCTCTAGTTCTTCTTGGTTATGTGACTATTCTTCCATCTCTTCTACAATACACATTGAATTTGATAACTGGTGGGAGATTTACCAGTTCAGTCAGGTCAATCCTGGTAAGAGAAAATCACATTTTTTTGAAGATAGGAGGCCTGGATTTGAATCTTGGTTACCATTTCCTGTGTTTGAGACTTACATCAAGACGTTTGAACTCCCTGATTCTGAGTTGCTTGCCTAAAAAGTGAGGGCTTTAATAACTACCTCATAGTGTTAAGTAACAAAATGCACCTTGTTAAGTCACTTGTCCCCAGTGACCTTATTGACTGAATAGAATCCAGAGTCTGGATGTATGATACCTAGTTCTTTTTTCTTTTCATATCTATTCATGGTATCTATAGTTCTAGGCCCAAAATGACACTAAATAGTCATACTGAAGTTTTTTTTTTTGTCTGCCCATCTCTTTTCCTGCCTCACAGGGACTTTTTACAATGTGTCTATTTTCAGAAGTAAGTGTTTTTAACATAGTATTAAGTTATATTCCATAGAGAGTCTCTGACCTTTGTATATCTTTGCTTTTCAAACACTGAGGTTACATTTTCACTTATATTCTTGCATGAAAACCTACAGTTATTTCTCTAGCTTCTTAATTTAGATAATTACATTATATTTCATATCTTCCTTCAGTTGCTATTATTTATTTTGAATTCCCTTAATTTTTATTGATGGCATAGAAGTTTATTTTCTCCTTACTCTAGCTCTTTTATGTGTGTGAATATAGCAAAGCATTTCTTCCCAGCCTTATCTAAACTGTTTGATTAGCTGCTAATGTGAAAAATCATTAATGGAGAATTCAAACTGCTAAAATAAAGAACTGATGAATTCCAGCCCATAGGTCACAGTTCAGTCTCTTCAACTGAGTGCTTTTCCAGAGAAGCAAAGAAAAATCAAAAGTGCTCCAGGCACTGTGTGAAATGTTCAGGGTATTATTATATCCTGTAAAAAGTTAAATGTGCTTGAAATAAAGACCTCTGCAGCAAATAATGTGGAGTAGCTGCTTTAGAACACTAAATAAGCAGTTTGCTCTAGCAACGGTGTATCCAGCTCTATAATCTGACAGCCATTTGTGAACTGTTCAAGGGTTACCTTTCTTTGAATTACAAGAGTTTATAAACTAGTTACTTAGCAAATTTAACATATGTGTTTGGAAGGGGACTGTGATTTTCTCATTTGAGAAAAGATGTCAATTTATTTTATTATTTGCCCTGTGTAACCATCAGGGACCAGCTGTTAGTTCCGTGACGCTCCAGCCATCCCAAGTGAAAGGATTAGGACTGGTCAACCAATCATCTGAGTAAATGAATGTCCCTTGATGCTGCCAGTTTAAACATATAGATGTCTGTTAAAAGACATCACAATGATTTTAAATGAAGTGGTTAGGCCTATTATGTAGTGATTAATTCCTTTAAAGCTACATTCTTCCTAAGAATTCTGGGTTTTTCTTCTTTGTTATTTACATTACGGAAGTAAACTACTGCATTTAAATGAGCTATATGTAAGTATATATAAGTAGAGTGTTTTATCTTTGTATTTTGTTTTGTTATGTTTTGTTTGCTTTGTGTTTTTTTTTACTTTGTTTTTGAGGGATGGTAGTTAAATGAACAGATTCTCTAATCAGTAAATTCTAGAATTTGCGTTATCACTGATATTCTTAACAGTGGAAGTATAGTAATAATATGAATAATCATCATAAAGCTATGGAAAACTAGTCTTAAGCAAACATAAAATGCCCTTTATACATATAGATGACATGAGTGTAATTTGTGATAGCAAACGAAACCTAAAAAGACCCAGATAATTAGTTGTTACATTGTAATATGATACTGGGAAAGGTATCTTGATATGTTGCAAGATGATTTTTTTTAAGGCTCCAACTTTTAATTATAAATATCTGAACTTTGGGAGGTGGAGTTGGGAGAATTGCTTGAGCCCAGAAGTTCAAGATCAGCCTGCTCAATATAGGGAGAGCCCCCATCTCTACAAAAAATAAAAATAAATTAGCTGGGCATGGTGGTGTGCACCTGTGGTCCCAGCTACTCAGGAGGCTGAGATGGGAGAATCACATGAGTCTGGGAGGTTGAGGCTCCCATAAGCCATGATCATGCCACTGCATTCCAACGTGGGTACAGAGTGAGACCCTGTCTCAGAAAAAAAAAAAAATTACTCTGATTTACTTGCTCTGTCTTATTTTGTTTGTTCCTTATTTTTCTTCCCATTCCTTCATTTGCTATTTTGTTTCCCATTCCTTCATTTGCTATGTCAGAATTCTCTATTACAACACCAAAAAAGTGGATAATGAAATAAAATTAGATGATCCTCAAATTAGTTAATTTTACTATTTGCTGCCATCACTGGAAACTTGAAATTTCTATATTATGAATATAAATGCCCATACACAAACAGTGTTTGTGGCAGCACAATATCAATTACTTGATACATTTTTTTCTACATTTGTGTGCAGTGCAGAACAATGCCATTGATAGAGGATGTTTTTCACTTACCTACTCATCAGCTGCAACATTTTCATTTGACCTGACTGGCACAAGGACTGTGGGTCTGTTATTTGTATTTCTTCCTTAATGCAGCTTGTTTTCTTGGAAGCCAAGCCCAGCATTTCAGGTCTGTGACTCTGATCTTACATGGCTGTCAGTGACTAATTTAACCTATAGTTTACACTTTGAAATATTTGAGTGGTCTAGAGAAATAATCTGAAGCTATAAGAAATGCTTTAAGTTGCAGAAGTTCAGTGTATGCTCCTGGAGAGGGAGGGAAACCTTTTTATTTTCTCCTCATCAATAAATTGCAGGAGTGCTATTTCCTAAAATAATATGACCAGAGATTTAGGAATGATGATGAATATTTAAATGAATGACAAGACAGATCAAAGGGGCAGTTATCTTACAGAAATACTGCATCCCATTCTTGGAGAAACCATGGGGGCAAGTAAATATATCAGGTTTCCCTAATGGTTTGTCATTCTGCAGAGAGGGGAAGATGTGGAATTATGTGTGCTGAGGTCCAATACAACGATATATAATAGGCACTTGGACTGCCACTGTTATTAGCTGTCGATGGTGAGTCAGAACTCACAATCTACATATAAAGTAGATAGCACTTGGCAAGAATTACGAATTGGAATTATGAATCGATAACTTTCCATATTCCATAGATTGGGGTGGTATAGAAAGTTAATGTACTAGTATATTCCAAGGAAATAAACTAAGAGTAAATGAAAATATTATATATAGTTTTATTATATGTAGTGATGTTATATATAGTTTTGCAAAATGGAGAAACTGGGTAAAGTGCACACAGAACTTTTTTTTTCTTACAACTGAATATGCATTCACAATTATCTCAATCAAAATTTCCATTTAAAAAAAGAAGGGGAAAGGTTTTAACTCCTAATAGCAGACACCTAATTTTCACATTATTTAGATTGCCATTGTGCCTTTACAAAGCACTGAAATGTTTCTGAATAATGAGGAATGTGAGACTTAAACCTTTTATTAGTTCCTTCTCATGCTGCTAATAAAAACATACTTGAGACTGGGTGATTTAGAAAGGAAAGAAGTTTAATTGACTCACAGTTCAGCGTGACTGGTGAAGCCTCAGGAAACTTACAATCAGGCAGAAGGGGAAGCAAACACATCCTTCACATGACGGCAAGAAGTGCTGAGCAGAAGTGGGAAAAGGCTGTTATAAAACCACCAAATCTCGTGAGAACCCACTGACTACCAGAAAACAGCAGCATGGGGTAACCACCCCCATGATTCAATTACTTTCCACCAGGTCCCTCCCAAATGAGAAAATTCAGTCAAAATGAAGAGGCTGCAGGCCCCATCCAAGTCCAGAATCCAGAAGGGCAGTCAAATCTTAGAGCTCCAAAATGATACCCTTTGACTCCATGTCTCACATCCAGGTCACACTGATGCAAGAGGTTGGCTCCCACAGCCTTGGGCAGCTCCGTCCTTGTGGCTGAGAGGTGTACATCCTCCCTCTCAGCTGCTTTCACAGTTGGCATTGAGTGTCTGTTGCCTTTCCAGGCACATGGTGCAAGCTGTGGATGGATCTAACATTCCAAGGTCTGGAGAGTGGTGGCCCTCTTCTCACAGCTCCACTAGGCAGTGCACCAGTGGAGACTCTGTATGGGGACTCTGCCCCCACATTTCACTTTCACACTGCCGTAGCAGAGGTTCTCAATGAGGGTTCCTCCCCTGCAGAAAACTTCTTCCTGGACCTCCAGGCATTTCCATACATCTTGTGAAATCTAGGCAGAGGTTCCCAAACCTCAATTCTTGACTTCTGTGCACCCACAGGCTCAACACCAAAGGGAAACTGCCAAGGCTTGGGGCTTGCACCCTCTGAAGCCAAGACCCAAGCTGTACCTTGGCCTATTTTAGCCACAGCTAGGACACAAGGCACCAAGTCCTGAGGCTGCACAGCGCAGCAAGGCCCTAGGCCCAGCCAAACCATTTTATCCTTCTGGACCACTGGGTCTGTGATAGAAGGGGCTGCTGTGAAGACCTCTCACATGCCCTGGAGACATTTTCCCTATTGTTTTGACAAGTAACTTTTGGCTCCTCATTACTTTTGCAAATTTCTGTAGCTGGCTTGAATTTCTCCTCAGAAAATGGGTTTTTCTTTTCTAGCACATCACCAGGCTGCAAATTTTCCAAACCTTCATGCTCTGCTTCCCTTTTAAACATACATTCCAATTCAAACCATATCTTTGTGAATTAATAAAACTGAATGCTCTTACAAGCACTCAAGTCACACGTTGAATGCTTTGCTGCTTAGACATTTGTTCCACCAGATACCCTAAATCATCTCTCTTAAGTTCAAAGTTCCACAAATCTCTAGGGCAGGGGCAAAATGCCAACTGTTTCTTTGCTAAAATATAGCAAGAGTGACATTTATTCCAGTTCCCAGCAAGCTTATCATCTCCATCTGAGACCATCCCAGCCAGGACTTCATTGTTCATATCACTATCAGCATTTTCGTCAAAGCCATGCAACAAGACTCTAGAAAGTTACAAACTTTCCAACATCTTCCTGTCCTCTTCTGAGCCCACCAAACGGTTCTAACTTCTGTTTATTACCCAGTTCCAAAGTTGCTTCCACATTTTTGTGTATCTTTGTGGCAGCACCCCATTTCTGGTACCAATTTCCTGTATTAGTTCCTTCTCACACTGCTAATAAAGACATACCCAAGATTGGGTAATTTATAAAGGAGAGAAGTTTAATTGACTTACAGTTAAGCATGGCTGGGGAAACCTCAGGAAACTTACAATCAGGCAGATTGCTTCAGAAGGGGAAGCAAACATGTCCTTCACATGATGGCAAGAAAGAGAAGTCCCAAGCAAAAGGGGGAAAAGCTCCTTATAAAACTATCAGATCTCATGAGAACTCACTGATTATCACAAGAACAGCAGAAAGCGGGTAACCGCCCCATGATTCAATTACTTTCCACCAAGTCCCTTCCACAACAGGTGAGGATTATGGAAACTACAATTCAAGATAAGACTTGGGTGGGGACACAGTCAAACCGTATCAAACCTTAGAAAGAGATAATGAATGAAGAAACTTTAACCTATTACATATGAATGTGAAGGTTACAATATACTGAGTCTCAGATGTGCTGAACTTGTTAGCCATTATTATAGTCAAGTTGAAAAAATAAAAGATTATTAATGGTTGAATCCAGTACCTATGTTTTTCAGAGGAATAGTTATGATATTTTTAGTAAATAAATTCATACTGAAAATAGAGTTTCAGATATAGGATAAATTATTTGGTGTTTCATACTAGCAAGAGTGACTTCATATTTGCCCTTTACCATTTTCCCATGATTTAATAATACTATGAATATTCTTACATTGGTTCCTACCTAATACAATTTCACATTTCAGTTTGATAATGACCCCCCATAAATATCTTATGAAATCTTTTTTGTTAATGATGCTACTTCCATTTCATAAATTTGTTTTTTTTTTCTAGATACCACTGTGTGGTTCTTAACTGCATATAATAGCATATATAAAGAATATTACTTAAGTTTTAGATTGACAAAGCTGAATCAATATTTTGTGTTCAATTGAATGCATCATTAATAAGAACTACTTCAGGGACTTATTGTTATCTTACAGGAAAACTATACCCAAAAGACTGTAACAGTCAAGTAGCTCAGATAATTGTGTGATGTATTTTTTAATGGCCAAAGAATATAATTTAAGAATTTTTTCATTCTCCTATTTATGTAGAGTACTGGGACTCTACATAAGTTTCATAAAAATGGCAGCCAGCTGATCAATGGATTCATGACAGATCCAAGCGGTCTGTTACCTTCCCAAATTGCAAATATATAATAGCAAATATTTAATGTTATTCAGATTCTTTTGCTTAAACAGTTGAGCTACAAAATGTTAATACTTTTTTCACAACCTTGCCTGATGCTAAAAGGAAATTCTGTTTTACAATAATATTCATAAGTCATTTATTGACTTGATATGTGTATTTATAAACACACACACATACATACACACACGCACACAGACGCATCCGTCAACTATGTACTGATCCAATCCTTTTTTGAGAAGATAACTTGATTTTTTGGTGGTTCATACACTTACTTCTCTATTACAGAAGCTTAGATTAGAAGAGCTTATCTTTGTCATTCATCCCTGTTGACATATAATTTCCCAAACAGAAAAGGAAATAAGTACCGTTTCTGTGATAATTGTGAATTTAAGGGATTATATTACTAACAATTTAAATAGAAATATAATTTTGAAAGTATATATATGAATATATGTCCATAATGTTTTATAATAACCTAAAAGGTACTGAGATTAAAAGCAGAAATTGTCACATTTAAGTTTTTAAATTAATTATTACATAGTTGTTCCTTTTATAGTTATAGAATAGCTGTTATTTGGTAAGTTTTATGCCTTTAAGCATATTTTTGTCTCGAGGATGGATTTGGTTTTATAACTTTTAAATACTTTGAACATTTTCTTTTATATCTCTATAATATGTATTCGCATGTTGCACCTAAAGTATAACAAACATTTTGATCACTGCTGTTCCAGCTATTATCATTAATGACAAAGTTAAAATAAGTCATATTTTCTTTTGCAATTTGAAAGAAAATGTCTATTGAATAACTGCATACTCTTTTGAAGAGCTTTTGAAATTTTTCAGGTACATTAAGAGTTCTTGATCAATGTTTCTCAAACCCCAGTGAGCATAGGAACCACCCAGGGGTCTTGTGAAAATGCAGATTCAGTCCAGTAGGTCTGAAACTGCGTTTCCCAGCAATGCTAATGCTTCAGTTCCACTGACCACCCTGAGTAGCATGGTTCTACAGGTTAATGGTGTATATTATAATCCAAATGACTGAAATGTGGTGGACAAAGAGTGAAGTCAAATACATTTGATCTCTTTTGATTTTGTATTTAGAATCTCAAGTGAATGGTCTGCATTTCTCAATTTCATAGGAGTTTATGATTGTTTCTTTCCTATGTGCTGCATTTTGTTTAGCTCGTTTGACAGCAAGTTTGTTTACCAGCAAATAGGACTAGGACCAATTGAAGAAGACACTATTCTTGTCATAGATCCAAATAATGCTGCGGTACTCCAGTCCAGTGGAAAAAATCTGTGAGTTAAATGACTTATGTTGTTAAGACTTGTACTACATATATTGAGTGTAACATGTATCATAGAGTCTTGAAATTTGAGTGTGTTGTATAGCTGCACTTAAGAAAGCAGAAAACTAACTGGGCCATCCCATCTTTCATCTTCTAAATAGATGTTTCTAAATCTTGACTGAATATTAGAATCATCTGGGAAGCTCCAAAAAATTTAGGTTCACTTGCCTGTTTGCCATTTGTATGTTTTCTTCTGAGAACTGTCTATTCAGGTCCTTGCCTATTTCATAATAGCTAAATGAGTATATTTGGAATGTTCTCACCTCAAAAAATGTTAAGTATTTGAGGTGATGAATATGTTCATTAGCTTGATTTAATCACTGCACATTGTATACATATGTCATAACATCACATTGTACCCCATAAATGTATACAATGAAAATTTGTCAATTTTTCAATTAAAAAATTAGATTTAGATTTTGTGTAGAGTGGGGCTAATAATCTTAAGTTCACAGGTGATTTTAATATGTAGTCAAGCTTATTACATATTACATATGTAATACATATCTTGCATAGTTGATTAAGTGAGTTGCTGCTCAACCAGATCTAATGATGCAAAAAAATTCTTCAGCAGAAAAATTCTTCAGGACAACCAAACTCATCAAGTGATTATCATTAAGAAAAAGAGCTTCTCTTTTTCCATCTCAAAGTGAATACTAAACAAATGTCATTTTTAGCATTCCTTATCATGCATATGTAATTTGGATTTGAAAACTGCTCATTATTTAGTCTTATTTCAAGATGGCACTTAGCGGCCAAAAAAAAAAAAAAGTTGGCTGATATTTATGGTTATTGAAAGAAGTGAGGGAGGCACTTGCTTATAGATCTCCTGAACTATTGTAACCTGACAGCTTTAGTAACTATACCCTTCTCCATCTGCTTAAGCACAGGGAAAGCCAGCTTCTTCGCAAGGTGGGTAGCCACTGTTTTGAGTGCAGCTGCTTGTGGAGATAATAATAATGCTGCTTAGAATTTTTTTAATAGCATTCTCAAGATGGTGTGTCAGGGGTGAAATGTTTGAACCTGTTTCATTGGTGCTCTATTCATTAACCAGAAGCACCTTCATTCCAGAAAGGAATTAAAGGGAAAGCAGAACAACTACTGCTAAATCAACTTAGCCATCGGTGGAGTATCTGTTTGAAAGCAAATCATAATCCTCACATTCAGTTGTCAAAACAGGGATCTAGTTCAGCTAATTAGTCAAAATCAGAGTGTTACAGTTATGGCTCATGAAAAAAAAAAATCTGTGTTGTCAACACTACACTAAGATTAGAAGCTAACAGCGCTAGTGCATTGTCAGATATCACTGGACCAAACCACCTCAATGTATTGTCCGTGTGTCTGTTAGCTCAGTCCAAGTTCCTTACCCAGATCATTAAGATTAATTTGCCAGATTAACCTTCTCTAATGTTTATCTGGCTCACTATTTCACTTTGCTTAGATATTCACAGCCCATGTTGGCTGAAAGTTATGTGCTGTGGGTTTTACTGTCTTTAGTAGGCACTCTTTAAAGCCTTTGAGTTATATTATCTAATAGTTTATATTAACACATTACATTTCCTTGCAACATCTTTTAACCTCAAACTATATCAATCCATTTATGTTTCTTAAGACAGTTTTATACATATTTGTAAGATGTTAATATTTATGACCTTAGAACCTGTTTTTAAACTGATATTGTTTTCTCTAATATACCATACTTTTTCATAAACATTTGTAATTTATATGCAGGCTTAATTTATAAATTTTAATACTATTAAATACTACTTAAGGTTTGTCTCAAGGAAATCATATTATAACAGTTTTTTTAACAATTCATTTTGGCCTTTTCTATAATAATGCAAGTATACATTTATCAATTTATAACTTTGTATTGTCTTCACAGAGTAATTAGAAAAATTTCTGTCACATATGCCTTGAGAGTAAATATGTAATTAACACAAATATTTTTGTTTTGCAGGTTTTACTTGCCACATGGCTTGAGTATAGATAAAGATGGGAATTACTGGGTCACAGACGTGGCTCTCCATCAGGTAGTCGTCCTTTTGGTAATATTCAAATTAGAAGCTAACAGAATTATGCTTTTGAAATGCTCTGGAGTTCTATGGGGTTTTTTGTTTGTTTGTTTGTTTGTTTTTTCTTCTGTGACCCAGTAAGTTGTAGCAAGAAAAGAGAGCAGCCATGTCTTAGTTCAGCATGTTATAACAAAATACTATAGACTGGGTGGCTTATAAACAGCAGAGATTTGTTTCTCACAAGTCTGGAGTCTGGAAGTTCAAGAACAGAGTAGCAGCACAGTTGAGTTCTAGCGAGGGCCCTCTTCTGGGTTATAGGTTGCTAATTTCTCATAGTATCTTTGATTGGTCAGAGAGATAGAGTGACAGTAATCTCTGTTATCTCTTCTTACGGCACTAATTCCATTCATGAGAACTCTACCTTTTGTCCTGATTACCTCCCAAAGGTCCTGCTTCGTATTACCTTCATATTGGGGGTTAGGATTTCAACATGTGAATTTGGATTTGAGACACAAACATTCAGTCCATAACAATCCACATCTGAAATATTTCTTTTAGAACTCAATGCTAGGAAAAGCTAGTATGTAAATGATGAAGTCACACTTGTCCCTTGGGCCAGATGTGAAGCTTCACTCAAATAACTACATGGGCCCTCCCAACCATTTTCTTAAGTGTCTGTATTTGTCTTTATTCCCTCTGTTCCTAACTGTTGTTGTTGTTGTTGTTTGAGACAGGGTCTCACTCTGTCCCTTAGGCTGGAGTGCAGTGGCACGATTTTGGCTCACTACAGCCTCCACCATCCAGGCTGAGGTGATCCTCCCACCTTAGCCTCTCAAGTAGCTGGGACCACAGTCACACACCAGCATACTCAGCTAATTTTTTGAAATTTTTTGTAGAGATGGGATTTTGCCATGTTGCCCAGGCTGGTCTTGAATTCCTGGACTCAAGCAATCCACCCACCTCAGCCTTACAAAGTGCTGTAATTACAGATGTGGCCATCGTGCCTGGCCCTAAGTCTTATTTCTATTTTTTCACTTATGTTTTTGTTTTTTTCTTAAACTGCCTTAATCTTCTATAAATTGAGGCTAGGCCTCTAGAAAATGTGTATTTATATGTAACAAGTCAAATTTGTGTTACTTTTAAAAGAAGTTATATCAAGTGTAATATGCTTTTTATGAATAGGTGGCAAATAACTTGGAAAACATCATCTCTGTAAACATTTATTGTTCATGTATTATCTGGAGTGCATTGTAGTATTAGCTAAGGAAAGACAAAAAGGAAACATCAGGGTGGACGGAACTGGGTATCCATGTACTAGTCTCCATTCACCACTAATTAACCGGGTGATCTTGACCAAATCACTTAATCTTCATAGGCTTTATTATCAAATGAAGGAACCAGACCAGATGATTTCTAGGATCCCATTCAGTTGTAAAATGTATTAATATCTTCTTTTAAATAAGTCTCTGGGAGCTTCTACTCCAATTGCTTGTGAAAGTGGTCTTAGTCATGTGAGCGTAAATCACTAATAACCATGAAAAGTAGGTAAAGCTTTTGTTCCTTTTTAAAAAGGTGTTCAAACTGGATCCAAACAGTAAAGAAGGCCCTATATTAATCTTGGGAAGGAGCATGCAACCAGGCAATGACCAGAATCACTTCTGTCAACCCACTGATGTGGCTGTGGATCCAGGCACTGGAGCCATTTATGTATCAGATGGTTACTGCAACAGCAGGATTGTGCAGTTTTCACCAAGTGGAGAGTTCATCACACAGTGGGGAGAAGGTACCCAATAAGACTCTTAATCTCCAATTGTAATTCTTAGCCAGCATCACTGGAAACTCAATACTGGCCACCACTCACATTCTTTAAGCTGTAATTGTCCCCTACAGGGTCATTGTAACCTGGGTCATTGTGTGCATCCAGTTAGCTTGACACACACACATACATACACACACACACACACACACGTACGTCTTACAAGGAAAATAATGCATCCACCAAAAAACTGTCCAAATAGGGAGAAAATCTGTAATGCATTTGTGGGTAAAAGACATTATAAACTTATAAACTGCTTTACCTTATCTTTCTCCTGGCTCCAGGCATTTAATGGTTTACTATCATGAATTTAGAAACTTACTAGAGAGTCAAACTTTGGGTGATTTTTTAAATTGTGTATCTAAGGCTTTTCCTTGTTCTGCAGAGTCTTCAGGGAGCAGTCCTCTGCCAGGCCAGTTCACCGTTCCTCACAGCTTGGCCCTTGTGCCTCACTTGGGCCAATTATGTGTGGCAGACCGGGAAAATGGTCGGATCCAGTGTTTTAAAACTGACACCAAAGAATTTGTGAGAGAGATTAAGCATTCATCATTTGGAAGAAATGTATTTGCAATTTCATATATACCAGGTATTTCATCTTAATACGTTTGTTGTCTTCTGTCCTACTGTACTCTATCCTTAAAAATTTTTTTATCTTAATGTGCTCTTTTTATAAATTTCCTTTCTTGTTGGAGGTTGAAGATACATTATATTTCACAGCTTAAAAGTATCTTAAAACTGTTAGTGTGTTCTAACTCAGTTTTGATTAAAGTACCACTATTCATTGTACAGAAACAATGAAGAACTCAAAGGATTTAACACCTGTTTGTAAGGGGTTAAAAATGTTCCCAAACATTGATTTTCATTTTCTCTTAATTATGATAATCTGCTCCTGTACTAAATAATTAATATTTGTCTTCACACATCAGCAGATGGTATATGTGTGATAAAATCAGTATTCAAAATACTCGTTTCACATTTTTAAAAACAGTAGTGACCAATTTTTTTAAAAGATAAAATATGTAAAAATAAGTGTGGCTTATGCCTAAATACGAGGATAAATAATCAATAAAATCTTGAACATTTTTCTCATTTTCATAACAGATTTTCTTGACTTTAAGAAAATCTGAAAAATAAGTCAGACTAATAAAATAAAATACATATAACATATTACAAAACAACTCACTATATATATATATTTTTTTTTTTTTTTGAGACGGAGTCTTGCTCTGTCCTCTGGGCTGGAGTGCAGTGGCCGGATCTCAGCTCACTGCAAGCTCCGCCTCCCGGGTTCACGCCATTCTCCTGCCTCAGCCTCCCGAGTAGCTGGGACTACAGGCGCCCGCCACCTCGCCCAGCTAGTTTTTTTGTATTTTTTTAGTAGAGACGGGGTTTCACGGTGTTAGCCAGGATGGTCTCGATCTCCTGACCTCGTGATCCGCCCGTCTCGGCCTCCCAAAGTGCTGGGATTACAGGCTTGAGCCACCGCGCCCGGCCTATATTTTCTTTAACTAATGAACTACTGAAAATATATTTAATTTCTGAAATTTACATACAATTATTACAATATTTTAAAAATTGTAATTGACATAATTGTGTATATTTGTAGAGTACAATGTGATATTTTGATGTATGTTTACAATGTGGAATGACTAAGTAAGGCTAATTAGCAAACCCATCACCTCACATACTTACCATGTTTTTATGGTGAAAACATTGAAAATATACTCTTTTCACAAGGGAGTGAAATGAGATCAATAACAGGAGGAATTTTTGAAAAATTCACAATTAAAGGGCACAATATATTTTAATAAAAATATACCTGTATCAAAGTCGCATTGACTATTTATAGGTATTACTGCAATATTTATGTTTCTTTTTTTTTTTTTTGATGAGATGGAGTCTTGCTTTGC
>NW_012118533.1:139939-170203 GCF_000951035.1 Colobus angolensis palliatus
GCCTCCCAAAGTGCTGAGATTACAGGCTTGAGCCACCGCGCCCGGCCTATGTTTCTTATAAGTTACATATGGCTACTGTCTGGACCAAGCAGCCCCCCACCTTATTTAGGACATAAAATCAAGGGACTCAGGTGATTGGATACAGAGCAAATTTGGCTTCCTCAAGGAATAAAGAAAAAGTAATAAGAAGTTCTCACAACTATGATTCCTTAGGTTGGTTTACCACACATTTAAAGAAAAATTTGTCAGGACCATTTACTTAATAAAGAGGGTGATCAAGTTCATAATAAACAAAAATAAATTAAATATAAGAAGAAAATTATCAGTTGAGAAGGAATCTGGTTAAGAACAGAATCTAAGCAAAAGATAATTTTCTCTATAATTTTGCACAATAGTAATTGATGTTTATAGTTTTTTTATAGTACATCCTAGAAAAAACTATAATCCTTCAAGAATAATGAAAATATCTTAAATGGTAGCTTAGCATTGTGTGTACTTTATTACGTTTTAGTTCTTTGAAAATGCAGTGGTTCAGTCATCTGAATTATTTATTTAATGTAAACATCACCATTTTCATTGTTCTGATTAAATAGTATTGTGTTAGGAAATATAATTTTACTACAAAGTATATTCATGGTGTAAAAATTAAAAATATGGCCTTTTTTAATTAAGGAAAAATATGTATTTGATAATCTGAGATATACATCTCATGTTTTCAAATTCCAGTTGTTTAAAATCAGATTGTTCTACATAGACTATAACTTCAGTTATTTTCTTTGATTTTCTCTTGGATTTTCCATGTAGCTATGGCAAATATTACTTATTTTTTAAAAGATCTGAGACTCCAAAATTATTGGCCTAAATAATCTTGACTTTCCCCAATTCCTATTTAGGATGCCTGTAATAGCTATATATGCGTATTATATCTGTATATCAATATCTATGTATTCCTGATTTCTACTGACTTTCCAAGTGGAACACACATTTCAGTTCCCGATTTTCATATTACAATGAGGTTAGTCCACTAACCTGTTTGCCACTGATCTGGTTACTCAGAAGGAAACGCTAAGTATTTTATATTCTACTTTTGTTGCCAATTGTAGGGACCAGCTTGACCCTAAATTTATTGTTTGTCTACTATACGTGGATATATTAGAAGTCCATTCTTGCCCATATTTTAAAGAAAGGTTAACTGGATTTGCTGTTGCAGGCTTGCTCTTCGCAGTGAATGGGAAGCCTCATTTTGGGGACCAAGAACCTGTACAAGGATTTGTGATGAACTTTTCCAGTGGGGAAATTATAGACATCTTCAAGCCAGTGCGCAAGGTATTTACATATATTATCTAGGTTTCAATTTTCTTGAGAAGAAAACTAAAATATAAATCTTGGCATTCAATCTGCACTTGAATAGTTTTAGAAAAACTTTTAAGATGATGTGGTAACTTTCTTAGCAAAGTTGATGGGCGTGCTCTATTTTATTTTTTATTTTATATTTTATTTAGAATAAATGTCCTTGTCTATTCCTAGATCAGTTTCTTCAGATGCAAATTAGCATGTGTGCAGTTCTAAGGTTCTTAGTAGAACTGCACCTGCATATGATGGCAGGTTTTTAAATTCACTATAGTTAGAATACAAAAAATAAATCAGTCTCCTTCTGGTTTCATCCAAGTAGAGAAAACATCACATGTTAAGTGTACTCTTATAGTTCTCTTAGACGCAACAGAAATCTTGTTTGCTTTCTTTATTGCTATGACGGTACTAAGCAACAAGACTTGAAAATAGCACTTCCTGGAATTTATTCAAGTTCTAAAGATTTGGTTTAGTTAAGAAACTAAAAGCTACTTTTGGCTTCAAAAGTGTTTTCCCACTGTTTATTCTAACATGCTTTTTATAAACACAGCAACTGTGTTCAGTGTGCCCATGGCCCTTCTGTCTTCTCAGTGTACTTTCTCTGCAGTATGATTGCCAGAGTGATCAGAATGTTCTCTACACTGTATGAATGTGCTTGGAGTATATCAAATTTAGAAAATTCAGTCTGCTAAAATGCTGCAAATAAGTGTTATTCTTCAAAACATGTAAAGATTCATTGGTTTTAATTGGATCAAAATGCAACTATCATCAGCTACTGAACCAAGTTTATATCCTGACACTTAAAATGTTGTATTATTTCTAAGATACGAGATTTGCTAATTTAAAAAACTTTAAAATGCCTCAATATTATATTTTATTTTTAATTAAATTTTAATGTTTAATTTTGTGGTTACATAGTACATGTTTATATTTATGGGGTACATGAGTTATTTTAGCACAGGTATGCAATGTGTAATAATCACATCATAGAAAATTGGGTATCCATCCTCTCAAGCATTTATCCTTTGTGTTACAACAATCCAATTATACTCTTTCAGTTATTTTAAAAGGTACAATTAAATTATTATTGACTATAGTCCTACTGTTGTGCTATCAAATACTAGGTCTTATTCATTCTGATCTTAAAAAATCATTCTAATTAACCATCCCCACCTAATCCCCCGCCCCACACACACACACGCACACACACACACACACACACTCTCTCACACACTGCCCAGCACCCTTCCGGGCTCTGGTAACCATCCTTCTGTTCTATATATCTATGAGTTTGATTGTTTTTTAGATCCCACAAATAATTGAGAACATGTGATGTTTGTCTTTCTGTGCCTGGCTTATTTCATTTATAATCATCTCCAGCTCCATCCATGTTATTGAAAATGACAGAGTCTTATTCTTTTTGTGGCTGAATAATATTCCATTGTGTATATGTACCACATTTTCTTTATCCATTTATCTGTTGACAGACACTTAGGTTGCTTCCAAATCTTGGCTATTGTGAACAGTGCTGCAACAAATGTGGGAATGCAGATAGCTCTTTGATATACTGATTTCCTTTCTTTGGGCATATAACCAGCAATGGGATTGCTGGCTTATATGATAGCTCTACTTTTAGTTTTTTGAGGAACCTCCAAACTGTTCGATATAGTTTTACTAATTTACATTCCCACCAACAGTATACAAGGGTTCCCTTTTCTCCACATCCGCATCAGCATTTGTTATTGCCTGACTTTTAGATGAAAGTCATTTTAACTGGAGTTAGATGATATCTCATTGTAGTTTCAATTTGCATTTCTCTGATGATCAGTGATGTTGAGCACTTTTCCATATGTCTGTTTGCCATTTGTATGTCTTCTTTTGAAAAATGTCTATTCAAATATTTTGCCCATTTTTTAAATTGGATTATTAGATTTTTTACTATAGAATTGTTTGAGCTCCTTATATATTGTGGTTATTAATCCCTTGTTAGATGGGCAGTTTGCAAATTTTTTTTCTCATTCTGTGGGTTGTCTCTTCACATGGTTGATTGTTTCCTTTGCTGTGCACTTTTTAACTTGATGTGATCCCATTTGTCTATTTTTGCATTGGTTGCCTGTGCTTGTAGGGTATTACTCAAAAAAAAATTTGCTCAGACAAATGTCCTGGAGTGTTTCCCCAATGTTTTCTTGTGGAAATTACACAGTTTGAGGTCTTAGATTTAAGTCTTTAATCCATTTTGACTTGATTTTTGTATAAAGTGAGAGACAGGGATCAAGTATCATTCTTCTGCATGTGGATATCCAGTTTTCTCAGCACCATTTATTGAAAAGACTGTTCTTTCCCCAATGTATGTTCTTGGAAACTTTGTCAAAAATGAGTTCACTGTAGATGTGTGGATTTTCTTCCTGGGTTCTCTATGTGATTCCATTGGTCTATGTGTCTGTTTTTATGGCAGTACCATGCTGTTTTGGTTACATAGCTCTGTAGTATAATTTGAAGTCAGGTAATATGACTCCTCCAGTTTTGTTCTTTTTGCTCAGGTTAGCTTTGGCTATTCTGGGTCTTTTGTGATTTCATATAAATTTTAGAATTTTTTTAATTACTGTGAAGAATATTGATATTTGGATAGTGATTGCATTGAATCTGCAGATTGCTTTGGGTATATGGACATTTTAACAATATTGATTCTTCCAATCCATGAACATGGAATATCTTCCCTTCTTGTGTGTGTCCTCTTCAGTTTTTTTCATCAGCATTTTATGGTTTTCATTATAGAGATCTTTCACTTCTTTGGTTAGTTCCTAGGTATTTAATTTTATTTTTGGCCATTGTAAATAGGATTACATTTTCTATTTCTTTTTCAGATTGTTCACATTGGCATACAAAAATGCTGCTGATTTTTTATGTTGATTTTGTATCCTGCAACTTTACTGAATTTATCACTTCTGATAGTCTTTTTGGTGGAGTCTTTAGGATTTTCCAAATATCATATCATATCATCTGCAAACAAGGATAATTTGACTCCTTCCTTTCCAATTTGATGTCCTTTATTTCTTTTTCTTGTCTGATTGCTCTAGCTAAGACTTCCAGTACTGTGTTGAGTAACAGTGGTGAAAGTAAAATGCTTCAATGTTTTATTCATAGAAATTTGTCTGTTAGAATACTGACAGCTAGTCTGGTGTTTATCAAATTTTATTCCAGAGATATGCATTAAATACTTACTCTGTGTCAGGCATTATGCTAGGTACTAAGGGTACAAAGGTGAATAAGGGTATAAGGGTGAAAGAGACACAGCCTTTTCTTCACCGGAGCTTTTAGCCATAGTAACAGGATCTGAATATAACCAAAAGGAATCTAAACTCAAGATTCCCATATAAATTCCTTTCTTTAGGTTTCTATTTATATAAACAAATACATTTTTTCTAGAAATATTTCACCAGAAAAGCAACAGGCAATGAAATCTCAAAGCACAGCAGCCCTGCAGAAAGAAATTCATTACACTGATAATATTTTACTTCCAGTTTTTCAGATCCTTATTGATTATCCAGTCTTCATTACTGTGCCCCTTTGAGCTAACTTCCTTATGTCTGTTGGTAAAGGAAGTGAGATGCTTAACTTTCTCTCAGTTCTTTGCTTTGTATTAGTGGAGTGTTTGCCTTGCTCGTTTTTTTAATGATAATGTACTGTGTCAACCAGGATATTAACTTTTAATTTAAATATGCATCTAGAAATCAAAACTAAGTGCTACGCAAGAGGCTAAACGAGCCTTAACCTCATAAAAATCTGAAGAGTTCTCAATTAAAATTTCCAAAGCATTGTGCCTTCATCAGATGTTAGGCAAAGAATGAGTCACAATATGTGGGTCAATTCAGCAAACTTGAAAAGACAGTCTAACTCCAAGATGAAGTTTGCTTTTCCTTTCAGTAAATAAGACTTGATATTACACCAAAACATAGAAATATATTCTGTGTTGACACAGTAAACTGAAATCAGTTTATAAATCTCTCAGAATTTTCATTTAATTAGATTATTATCACGAAGATTAATTTTGGGTGAAGGAAATAATATGGTCTATTGACTCCTCTGTAAAAAGAGATCCCTCTTCACGTCAAAGGTCAAGTTTTACATAAGGAGGTTGTGCTTCTGTTTGTGCATATCCACTCCTTATCTCATCTTACGTTTCAGTTCTCCATCTTCTATTATTACATTCTTTAGAGATGTTTCCATCTGAATGTAGGGACTCTGTTTTTATGTCTGTGCAGGGAAGCTTAGACAGTAGGACAATAAAGAAAATGGTTCTATCAGATGTTATCAAAAAGCTGTGAGAGAAAAATACACATTGTCACTCCCCAAGTCATTCCCCCTGTAATCAAAGGAAAGGCTTGTGGTCCCTCAATATCTGCTTTTATACACACTCTTCAGACAGGCATTTTTTGTCATCTTCTGTGTAGCAGCTCATATGGAAAAGGAAGAGAATGATCCCCAGCCTTCCATATCAAAAGAAAAAAAAAAGCCCAGATTTATGTTGTTTTTCCAACCTTCACAGTGATGATTAAAATGATAGTACTTGAGCTGAAAAGTTCACCTAAGTTAAATTACTTGTTCAAACTACATGGAGTAGCATACATAGATCTCAAACCTAGGTCTTTCTGACTTTGAAATGTGCTTAACCTTTTCATTCCTGAAGTACACATTGGTATGCCAAGGGCTATATTAGGCCACAACATGAACAATGTGCAACTTAGAAGAACTGTTTTACTTAATATTAAGTAGATTTAAACTTACTATGTTGAACTAAACATTGTTATGCTATGGAATAGAGCACAACTTTCCTTATGAGTTTTTAAAATAAAATACAAGATTTTGAAGGCAGTTTGCTCCAGGCTTTGTCACCAGATGCCTGGTGAAGATACTATCATGCTTTTCTCATGTCAATGTTATTTTGCTGGGGGTACTTTAAAAGAAGAGTCTGCAAAGGCTAGATTAGAAGATCTTTAAATCTGTGTAGCTCTAAAAATACTAAAGCTTGGTCTTAAAATTTAACAACATAATTTTGTTTCAAATGACACAAAGCAGTAGAACAGTTCATTGTAAAGATTACAACTGAGTTCTTCTGATTGCAAGAAGATACAGTCCCATCTACTAAGCCCCTCCCTGAGTTCCTGTAGTGGCCCCAAAGTACTGTATTTCTAGCAGAACCTTTGGCTGCATGGATCAGTGGGGCCAAGGTTCTGCTAGAAATACAGATTAGTGGCTCTCTCATTTGAGAGCCACTAATAAAGGTTTATTACTGTTGTTGCCTTGAATTTATGACATATTGTGATTTATGTAAAGAAAAGTTCTTAGCCAGCGAATAGTTTACACATTCCTTCCTCACCTTTATTTCCCCATCATTATATTTTTCCTATCAGAAAATATGAAGTATTCTACAACCATATGTTTTACAAAGAAATTTCTAAGAACATATTACGGTATAGAACAGGAGTGGCCTATCATTTGGTAGTCTTTTGCCATCCATTAACTGAACCTCCCAAAAAAGATGAACATTTAATGACAAGCCTGCAGGATTTCAGCAAGGCAGCATTTTGATTTCTGACTCTCTGTTTTCCTCTACACATTTGTCACAGCTTATTTAAGAGTATGAAAAAAATGAGACTCCTTGGCACAGCTATCTCATTTTTCTTTTCAGTGTGATGAACTTGATGATTTCTAAAGTACGATAGTATCTCCAGAGCATGTATTCTTCTGCTCCACCTAAACTGAGCTAGGAACAGTAGTTTGTCTCATTAGTACCCTTTGAACTCAGCACATCAGGTAGGCAGATGTTGGCTGATAAGCCCACAGTCTGGATACTGACTAGTTATATTTTTGATAACTGTGTATCCAGGCAGGACTTCTGGCCTCAAAGGTGACAGATGTTATCTATATCCTGCCAACTGCCAGACCCAGGGCACCTTTGGAGGCTTCCAGAGACAGATGGAAATGTCAGCAGCACAACATTTTAAGCCTTCTCTTCCAAGAACTAGTTTGGTGACCGCTAAAAGAAAGTCATAAAAGGATCTCCCCTGTCTCTTGTGTCCTTATAATGGAGATGACAATGATTTGAAACAGAGAAAGATATATGAAAATGTAGAACATCTGAAGTAGGGACAAAAGCCCAGGAAATACTTGGAGGTAACACTCAATTTGTTTCCTTTGCTGACTGAAAACATCACAAACATAAGACTTCAAGAGTATAAAACCCCACATTGCTACATATCTCTTAGTATATATTTCAAAAAATTAAATGTCCCAAATCTCTGAAATGATTTTTCTTATCGATAATTTACAGATAGTTTTTAAGATAGCACGTGATAGCTTGATGGGAATAATAAAAATTAATACCTAGACTTTTTTACTTGTACAAATTTTAAAAAGTAAATTTGATAGTTATTAAAAGGTAGAAGAAACTTGAAGGCAAAAATCAATATAAATAACTAGACATAATGTAACACCAAGTAAACAGTATTGTAAAAAATAATCTACCTGTAAATGTTAACACTTAAAAGACTTGAAAGTCAGTGGTGGGGGTTCCTTAGCATTTCTCAGTGTTTAGAATGATGTCTGGAAGACTCAGTACCCAAGGCATGAATAAATGGATGACTCCCTTCAGCCTTGAGTTGCTTCAATAGGAAATATTTTGCTTTGGTTTGAGCAGTATGTTGTGTTGTTGACTTCGCTTTGTTTTTTTGCCTTTTCATGAAGGATTCAAGTAAAGGCTCACCACTTTAATGTGTGGCTTCTTATTTTGGCAGCACTTTGATATGCCTCATGATATTGTTGCATCTGAAGATGGGACCGTGTACATTGGAGATGCTCATACCAACACCGTGTGGAAGTTCACCTTGACTGAGAGTATGGTTTTCATAGTATTATTGTTCACATTTTCCCTCAGTTTGATTGCTGAAAAGCATATGAAACAAAAACATTTGCATTTCCTTTTTAGTGATGAGAGTAGGAATCAAGGTATAAAGCAGTTGTTAAAAGACCTGTTTGGTGTCCATTAAGTGGAAAGAAACATGATTTTTTTTTTTTTTTTGCTGGCACTTATCCCCTTGTTTCCATAGGAAATTATTGATGCCTGAAGTACTGTCTGTTACATTAAAAGTCAACATTAATTCCAGCTTAGTTCCAGAAGGAGGGAGGGGGCTTTGGCAAAGCAGAGGGGTTGACTTCTTTCCATAAGGCATAATTCCCAGATGGCCCTTTAGCTCTCAGTAGCTGCTGAGCATCTAGAGATACCAGCATCTATATGAGACATATTATCCCAAAGAGGAAGCACTTTGAATTTTCTGCTTGGACTTCAGCTTTCCGAAATAACTGAATTGCTATATTTTCATGTAACTCAAAATGTTTTGTCTAAGTATAGATTTGCTGCATCAGGATCCCACCAACTAGTTGTGGAGTTTTCTAATTGCAATTTGGACGTCATTTTTAATCCCTAAAAAGTAGACTAACTTTTTACCCCTAATATCATGCTAAAACAAATAAATTTTTTAAATTGAAGTGTACCAAATGCTTGATAGGAGACAAACTTCAATGTCCAGAAATACTTTTAAAACATGGCAGGGCCCAAATAGGAGAAGGTGAGAGTGAGGAAAATAATTGGGGATGATAAATTTGAGGTATCAGGAGCTGCAACAGGTAGTTTTAGATAAAGGACAAAAACAAGATATGTAAACGATGAAGAAAAATACAAATTATAAAAGTGCAAACATAAATTATAAAAAGGCAGGAAAACAAATTATAGCAGTGGAAAGTAAAACCAGGAGTCCAAACACATAATCAGATACCATACAGGGTTTGGATATCAATTAATTTGGTAACTTTTATAGTCAGAACTATCCTTTGTGTAATGTTTGCAGTTGTGTAAGAAGAACCAAGTTAGGATTGAGTGAGCAGAGATGCCCATGGACTATGCCACTCCAGCAATAGCTTCACATTTCCCTTGCAGATGTGGCTATCTCACCACCTGAATTGTCAAAGAGGATCCAGAAGGCATGGTCAGACAAGAAGGCAAAGATAGATGGATAACCCCTAACTGCATGACTAAACTGAGGATTTTCAGAACAAAAGCAAATGCAAAAATACTTTTAAAGATGGAGAAGAATTCAGAAGAAAATCTAGCCAATATCTTAATTTTATGGATAGGAATATGATTCCTGAACTCATGAAGATTTCAATCTGAGGCCCAGCCATGATCCCCAGCCTTTTTGGCATTAAGGGACCAATTTCATGGAAGACAGTTTTTCCACAGACCATGGGCAAAGGGAATGGTTTCAGGATAAAACTATTCCACAAGGATCATGCAACCTAGATCCCTTGCATGCACAGTTCACCAAAGGGTTCAGGCTCCTATGAGAATCTAATGCCACCACTGATCTGACAGGAGGCAGAGTGCAGGTGGTTATACTCACCTGCCACTCACCTCCTGCTGTGCGTTCCAGTTCCTAACAGGCCATGGACTGGGGTTTGGCGACCCCTGCTTTATACCACGCTAGTGGTTTGAAACTCAGAAGATGCATGTCTGATTTACCTGCGGCAGGGACTGTTACAATACACATGGCCAGTCCCCACTCAAGATCTACAGAAAGAAGAGGAATAATATTGTGTGTATTTTAGAAAGTTCTCCCAAGTGACTTTGGTACATCTCCTGGTGGAAAAGCACAGCGCTATGGCATTCAACTTCAAAATAGAGAAGCCCTCTGCATAGAGCAGTGTGCAATAAATCTGGAAAATAGTACATCTGGAGCAGTAAGACTGCCACTGAGGATTAAATCGGTGTCTTATTTATTTGCATCCTTGTAGTTAACTGGTCAAATCCATTAACATCAACTAGAAGACTGGTAACCCAACATGGCAGAACTAGTAATCAGTCTAAGATATTGTCCACATGAAAGCAGAACTGCTTGGTCTTTCAGAAATAATACAATATTATGAACTCTACAAGAAAAAGCTCATTCTAAATATGAAGTCCTTAGAAATATTTTAGCTTTCCCTAGGAGATTTTATCCAGGATTCATGGACCACTTAATTAGTGGTTTGCATTGAACTCGTTTCTAATATAATAATGCATTTGATAAATTAAGGAAATATTTTCTACTGAGTAAAATTAATATCAAAGTTAAATTTTCAAATGTTCTTTTTGGAGATTCTGACTTTTTTCTCTCCTTGCTGTGCTGTTACAGAAGTGGAACATCGATCAGTTAAAAAGGCTGGCATTGAGGTCCAGGAAATCAAAGGTAGGTCAGATTCCTCTTATTACTATAAAACCAAAGTCTAGCTGTGTTGAATTCTTTTATGGCCCTTGATTGCAACTTAAAAAGTTACCAGGCTAAAAATATAATCTGGTAAATTATCAATGACTTCTGCTACGTACCGAGCCTTTAAACCTGTATGTTGCCACTTCTCTTTTTTTGATAAATGGAGCAGTCATAATGAGTTCAAATTACTGATTTCAAGTGATGGAAAGTGATTGAGGATACAAGAAATCTATAACCAGTGAGCCAGAGATATTCAAAGAAGAAAAAAAGTCAGCCACTTTGGGGAGTACATTAACCCCAAGCAGGTAGAAAAATACCATTTGGCATATTGGAAAAACCTTTTCTTAGTATGTTCTATTAATATAAAGGAATGAAAAATATCTTTGGTGGGTCAGTGCTATAATAGTATGGAAAGATTAGCTGTTTCTTTAGCTTCTATCTTATTCAGCTCCCACAATTTACTGAGGACCTTTTGTGTGTAAAGCACTATCGCAGGTCTAAGGGAAATGAGACTGCATCTGACCTTATAGCCTTATAAGGAAAGAGGGGGAAAGTTACATACATATACACATATACAAATAAGCATATCACTGGTACATAATATCAAGACTAGGGAAATGGGATTTAGCTATTGGTAAGCAACCACTGGGTTCATATGGAGTCCCTGTCAACTTATTTTGTCTCTTTCCTAGGATCAGTTTATGTTTGTACATTCTAACATCTGCAGGGTTTTGACATGTCATTTCCAGTTAAGGACTCGCCATGAGTTTCTCATGCTACCTAATATTTAAGTAGCAAGGGGATTCCATTATTAGTTGCTTTACAAATGATTCACCTAGACATTCAGACACAACCCTAGGCTTACTTGTTTTCTTTTCTCATCAAAGCAGCTGGAAAAGAAATGAAAAGCAGCAACAGCAAGGGGGAGTTTAAGGATTTTATGTAGACAGATAAGAAAATATAGCCAGCTCAAGGGGTAATATAATATTATAAAACAAATGGCAATTGTTTGGCATTTGTAGAGATCCTACCCAAGTGACACTATGAAGTGGCATTCATATCACACTCATATACTAAGGAGGGTTCCTGTCCCCCTAGTTTTATGTCTTTGCTATATATAGAATTGTTGGCGAGTTCTGTTTGTCCTGGAATAAAAATGTTGGGAAAGAACATACTGTTAATAGTAGCTGTCACTTACAGAGCAGAAACAATGGGCTATACAGAAATTATTACATTTAATCCTTATGCCAACCTTGTAATAACTGCTATTATCCCCATTTTATATATGAGGAAATTGAGGATCAGAATTACTGTAAATATTAGACAGGAAATATTAGAATCAAGCTTTAAACCAAAATCTGTTTGGTACCAAAGTCTGCACTCTTAACCACTATTGCTATACTGCTGAGGAGAGACTGATACCACCAGTTCATTCACTGTAAATTCTTCCAAGAACTGCAAGTTGGGAATGGTTATAGTTTACTCTGAAACCTCTAGAATTTTAAAATAGTCTCAGATCATTTCTGTTTAAATAGATCTCACCAAAAAATTCTAGGTGGTACTGGTTGGCCTGCTGAGAACAGCTTAGCCATACTGACCTCACCTTAGCCGGTCAATGAAGGATGAATAATGCTGTCATATGGGCCATTTCCTCTCTCCCGTGTGCACACCACTGGGTCCAATTGGTCAGAAACCTTCCAACTTTGTGGTCAAACTCAGCAGTTCAAACAGTAAATTTTACTGAAATGTCTTGCCTTGACAGTCCAGTTTTCATAGTTACCCAAACTCAAATGAAGTTGTCTCTTCTTCTTTGAACCCATGTGACCCTCATTAAACCTTTTTTTAAGATTATGTTCTTATTACAAAGGGAATGTAAATCATGCTGGATTTCTAGATCTTATTTTTTATCAATATCTTGAAGCTTAATTCAAACAACCCTTTATAAAAGAGAAGGGAAAACACAGTTTCAGACTTAATAGCCTTGTAGTTACATGTTAATTTTAAATCCCCAAATTTGAGTTGCCTTTGATAACACTTACCCCTACTATGAATGCTCATATAACTAATTACTATTAACAAGGTTTCAGAACCAGTGTTCTAAGGAAGTTGTAAGGATAAGATAATTTGAGATGATAAAAAAACTAATGAAAAGGATTTAAACTTTCTAATAAAGTTACTGGAGATAAAACAGGTATACCAATATCTCACCAAAGCATAGCCCTCACCCCCAGGCACCCCCCCCATATAAGATGATAATGGCCAATCACTTTCAATAAAACTTTTAAAAAATCAAAAAATCTCTTTAGTGCAGTTAGCTTTTTAGGCCTTATGGTAATCAACACATTGTAAGGAAGCACATTACACTTAAGAAAAAAAGAATGATCTCATTGGTACTATATGTACTTTTCATGTCCTCTAACCAGTTACTTCCTAGTATGCCATTTGCCTTCAGGCCTTCAGTTCTGTCTGTGATGAACTGGGATACAATTGCTGTATTAAGAATGTCCTTCCCTTCCTGTCCCAGTTATTCCAATTCCAAGTGGTCTCTAGACTTCTCTTCTGTTAGGGGGACAGATTTGCACATACATGTATATGTGCACTCACAAAGGAATGCAGCTAGCATCCCTTTCTAAATGCATTGCTTTAAAAAAGAAGAAAAACTGTCATACATCAGCTTTGAGAAAATTTGTTTATTTCCAAATATCTATAGAGATGCTACAAGGGCTTGCACTCTTATACAATTTTAAGGCATGTTTATTCTACCCAGAATACACCTGGCACTTTATATGACAAAAGAATGGTCATTCTAGGTGCCTCCTATTTTCCAGAAACCTAGTGTTCTGGCTAATCTTAGAGCTTCTTCTCTCTTCATTCATCATGGATGCTCCAAATTATTGGGATTTTTAATAAAAGAATTTAGGATAAAGGGTGAAAGTGGCAGAATTTGGATTATTGTTCATGCTTTCAGTGGAATTCTTAGACTCTTAAGTTTTAGGCATTTTACCCTACATATAAATGCTCTTGTGAAGAGTAGCAATATTGTTTATTTTCTTCAGAATGGAACATTTTAAATTTTTAGCCTCCTTTTTAAAAGTACAGAGCATCTTTTAAATCTTAAATATATTTCAGCCAGTTCCAAAAGTTGGAATGTTTAAGTGTTTTTAGTAGATAACACTCAAAATATCAGAAGTGATGTGAAAATCAAGAATTTCTAAAGTGCTGTGTATGTATTATATCTTAGCACATTCATTGCCTCATTCTCATTACTTTCTATGAATGCTAAACTGATTCTTTTAGTCTTTCACCTGTATCATCCACAGTTCCTTCCACTTAATGTTGCCCAATTCTGGTTCTGCCTTATCCATGAAACTAGATATGACCTAATATACCCATTGTATATTAGGTGCATATAAACTTACTAAATGACAGGCAGTAACTACTCTGGTAATACCCACTTCAAACAGGAACAACTCCTTCTTCCAAAAGGAACAAGTTCTTAAATGCCAACCTACATCTTTGGCCTATGTTTTTTACTCCTATGATCTATTTATTGCAACTTTCTTGTTTAAATATAGAATAAGCTTAAATATAGAGCAATTTTATATATCTTTCCTATAGTAAACAAAAAAAGACAAAACAATCAGTGGTCAGAAAGAATAGAAATCACACCTGTATTCCCCTCAGAAACTAGACATAGAAAAGTTATATTTGAACCATTTCTAGGTCTATGAACCAACTCCTTTCCTTCCCTCCCTTTCAAATTTCAAGAGTCACTTGAGTGGACAAAAGAAAACAAAGGATGGTGTCCCTTTAGCCATAGTACAGGGAAGGAAAGGACTATGAGGTCATCTACAAAATGGTGATGATAATAATAGTGCCTACTCATAGGCTTGGTGTGATGAGTAAAGGAAAACGATGCCTGATAATGGTGTAAGTACTCAATAGGTGTCATTGAGACTGTAAAAAACGCTGGCTCAGAATGTTGAAGCGAAAAGTTGAAACCTACCATCTGTTTGTATTATAAGTTATGTTGGCAGTGTCTTAAATAATTTGAGAAACATTTATTCGGAGGAGTGTCCAGCAAACTACTAAGCTGAGTCTATACCTACTAAACATTAACCATTAAACACTAAACATTAGCCTCTTCTTGAGGCTTTACAATGCATTCTGTATTGTAGGGCAGAAGGGCATACCAAGAAGTTGAAATTTCAGAAATGTATGACCTGTGAGTCTTCCTGCAAATGTGATTCTAACTTTTAGTCTCGGCAAGTTCTTACCAGCCTTTGTACACTAGAGTAGGGCAAGGATGTCTCAAAGCTCAACCTCATTTTCACGTCATTAGTTATTAAGATCACTGTAGCAGCTTTTATATACATATATGTATATGTGTGTGTGTGTGTATATATATATATAGTTACATTGCATCAATTTCTCAAACAGTACTTTAGGCTTGATACCTACCCAGTACCTGCCAATGTTACAGAATAGTTTTAGTTATTATAATAGTTGTTAGTTATTTTCATCAGTAACAAAAGGATATACAGTTCATCTGTCTGTACTCACATTTTGCTGAAAACAATATAAAAGAGCCTGAAAAGGACATAGTTCCTTTTTTCTTTTGTAATCCTAGCATTAATGTGTGCAACGTACATGTGAAGTATCAAAAAAGTAATTGAACATGAAAAATATTTTTAAACTAAAGATACAAGGAAGCAAACACTTATTATATGCATTTTTTATGATAGAATTTACACCCAACAGTTTTATGAAGGAGGTCCTATTATTAAAATTTTATAGATAAAGTTACTATGGCCCAGATAATTTAAGTAACTTGCCCAAAGTTATACGGCTAGTATATAGGAGAATTGGGATTTGTACCCAGGTTTGTTTGATTCCAGTATGCACACCAATTCTTTCCCTTACTCAATACTGCCTTGTTAATTTTACCTTTGGAAAACTCCAAAAGGATATATATTCTGTGGAATTATAGCTAAAGAAGGTATTAAAGGTAGAATAAAAGAAAACTAATTTGAAGGTGAAAAACGATTCAGTGGAAATAACTAATCACAATGCCTGCTGCCAGCTTGGTAGATTCAGGTATTAAAACATGAACCCCATGTACACTGGAGTCAACAAGTTCTTTGTGAACAGTTATTGATTTGAATGGGTAGGGGTGGGTAAGGGGGGTTTGAAATCTTCGAGTCAGTTGAATATTGTGAACTCTTCTTTCCCTGAAGAAGCCGAGGCAGTTGTTGAAACCAAAATGGAGAACAAACCCACCTCCTCAGAATTACAGAAGATGCAAGAGAAACAGAAACTGATCAAAGAGCCAGGCTCGGGAGTGCCTGTTGTTCTCATTACAACCCTTCTGGTTATTCCGGTGGTTGTCCTGCTGGCCATTGCCATATTTATTCGGTGGAAAAAATCAAGGGCCTTTGGAGGCAAGTAAAATGAGCCCCGTGAACTTGGAACCTGCCTTTGAAAGAGTGTTTGGCCTAATTATCCTCAGGAGTTTGCTTGGGATTTTTTTCACTGTCTTTGTTTTTTTTGTTTTTAATGCTCTCTACCATTTTTGACATTATTGTCTGTGTTCCAAATATTGCCCCTAGTTAATATCACAGTAAAAAATAGTATCTGGAGACTCTGAAATTTGGATATTTAGATTAAAATATAACCTTTAATGCTACCTTTTAGCAATTGGCTTAAGCCCAATTAATGTCTCCATATGAAATTGCAGGTAGTAGAGTCAGTATAAATTAGCTGAATGACCAGAGAAGGAGATATCTGCTGTTAGGAAGAGGCCCAGTCCTCAAAGTACCTGGGTCAGTTTTTTGGGTTGTGTTTTTCTCCCATTAGGCTGGCTCTAGCTCCTAGCTACATGACCATGGGCAAGTTACTTAATCTCTCCAGACCAGTTTTCTCATTAACAAGTGAGGATAAAATAGTTACCTTACAAGGTTGTACAAATATTAGATGAAATAACGTACATAAGCATTTATCAGGATACCTGGAACCTAGGAAGTACTCAATTAATACCACCAATGGTTATGATGAATAATCATTGGTAATGTAATAAAAGGCATAAGAAGTTATAAAAAAACTTGTCTTAAACCTTAGTTTTCAAGGAAAATTAACTATTTCTATAACAAACCATTTGATAGTTTTTGAATAGTCATAATTTAGACCATCAGCCTTCCATAACTGAACAAGGCAGAGGCTAATACCAGAGTTAGTATTTTATGAAATAATTATAACAATACAGGATCCAAAAGCTGAGTTTATTTTAGGACATCTAAATAAATAAACAAATAACCCAAATCATGCTTCTCACCTCTCAGTAGCAGTCCCTTGGCTGGGTCCCCAAGTCCTAGGGCAAGTCTGTAGTTGTGTGTGGGAAGAAATCCATGAACCAGGAAGACGGGGAGCATTTGATCAAGAAACAGCATCTGATCCTATTTCAGGTCAAGGCAACCATGGCGGGGATTCAGTGCCCTTGGCAAAGCCCTGACACAGAAAAAGGCATGGAAACAGAAAACAGAAAATTCAACTTAATATGTTGTAAAAGGGAATTTTTCTTGGACTTTCTTTTGCTTTCTATCTGCCATCAATAAATCTCTGCAAAAATATAGTTAACTCTTCCCAAAAAGGACTTCTATTGAGTCCATGTTACAGATCTGGAACTGTCATAAGTAGAGGCAAAGAGAAATAAACATAGTAATTGTCTTCATGGTGATATATACATGCTTCAAATGAGAAAGAATCTGTATCTTGAGTACTGATATGTCCCCAGCACAAATAATAGTTCCTGATACTAGTGGTTTAATAAATTGTTGTTGAAAGAATGAATAAATAAATCAACTGAGCTCACAGAATAGATAACATATGAAAGAGACATGAAACAAAAAAATTATAGTAGAGGGTGGTAAGTGCAGTGATAAATACACAGCGTAGTAGGAACAGTGGGGCCTAGGGGCAGGTGGCAGGAATGGTGGTAACCAACCCAATCTGGCAGAAGCAGTGGCTAGGGAATAAGGAAGGTTTGGTCTCTCCTGTTTGCTGTTAAGCACATGTGACACAGCACTGTTACATGATGCTGACTACAGGAATGTGTTAGGAAGGCAGAAACCCAGGTCAAACCCTAGAAAATTGCCATTACTTGATCGGGTTTTACTTAGAAAAATTGCAGTTTCATATGTAGCAGTAGTAGTAGATCAGCTTCTCACTTTTTTTCCAAATTTGTCCTTGATAGATCTTATCCAGTTTAAGGTTATTAAAAAGCCTAATAAAGGACCTTCCATTTATTCATCATTCCTTATTATGTATTGACTCCATATCAGACACTGTGCTAGGCACAGGGGGATACAAAACTAAGGAATGTCCTTGCAGAACTTACAATCTAATTTGTTGGCTTTCTAACAGTCTTACCAGATTCTTCTTCCCTTCTTGCCTATTTCTTACTACATCACTGTCTTCTCCCTTTTGTCTAATCTGCCACTATCTTTTTCCATGATGCTGCCTTCAGTCCTGGTTAAAGACCTAACAGGACAACCCCAGGCCTGATTTTCCTGACCATAGCCCTTGAGGGAGTGATGAAGCCTGAGAAAGAGTACAGGGAGAGACACAGTGAGGGAAATAATGAAACCCATTGGGAGTTCTGCCTCCCAATAAGGAAAGAGAGTCTATCCTTTATGGAGATAGGCAGTCCTATGGGGAACGTGTAGGTCACCTACTATGCTTGGAGAATACTCAATGTGTCATGTCCTTTCCCTTCACTTATGTCTTACATAAAGAAGAAACGACACACATGGATCCAAAGCTTTCTCAAGCAAGACATGTACTGTCAGTAGAAATAGTAAAGCTGAAGGCAATTATTCCTAAATTATAATAACCAAAGATTGAAAAATTTTACAAATTATTGGTAACAATTCTTTCCTGATTAAAAAAAGCTATGATTTATTGAGCATTTACTGTATATCTACAGGTACTGTTCTAAATGTGGCACACGCAGTGTCTGATCTCAGCCTTACAGACAGGGATTCTCCTTGATCTTTCTTTTCTCAGAGCAGAAAACTGAAGCTCAGAGAAGTAGTTTATCAAGATCACACAGCCAGTAAGAGTCACAAGCAGAGTCAAACCCAGCTTGGGCCCTTTATGTATGCCTCGAAAATATACCGCCTTTCTTAAAAATTAGAATTACATACAGACAAGAGCCACGTCTTGCTTTATCATTTACAAGTTCCTGAATTTAAGTTGGAAGTTGAGTGCATGGGTTGAGGAAGATGACTGGGACTCATTTTGAAATGTGACATCTTTTTTTAGCAGATTCTGAACACAAACTCGAGACAAGTTCAGGAAGAGTACTGGGAAGATTTAGAGGTATGCCATTGACCTTTTAGAACCCTTTATGTTTGGTTCAAAGTCAACAAGCACATGTCTTTTAAAAAGCAAGGAGACATTTCATATTTTGTCTCTGAAGATAAAGCACCTTGTATATAGCTTAGCGTCTCCCAGAGTAAATACAGAATGTACACTGTACACTAAACTGAAGTGCATGGGTCTGGCAGCAGATTTCCCAGTTTTATTTTTCCCATTCTGCGTTATCTAATTCTCTTCCCCTGCCTTTTACCTGCTTCATTTATCTTCAGCAAATTTTCTGTCACTCCTGTTGGCATGTCAATGTTTATCATAGTGAAGATGACCTTTTCTTTAAGTCATTGAAATGAGGAGCTGCTCCAGGGAGGCTAGTTCTGGACAGAGAGCTGGAGAAAAGCAGGAGGTGAAAGTTAATATGAAATATTCCCACAGAAATACATAATACTCGGGAGCTTTTGTTTTTCTTCTTTCTTTTAATAGTAGCATCTATATGGCTCTGAAGGATAAGTCTCTTTGTCTGTTTTTCTATTTTTTAAAATAAATAAAATAATCTCCCCTTTCCCATCCCCACCTTCTGACTTTGTTTACCATTTAAGAATTTACAAGGAAGGCCGGGTGCGGTGGCTCAAGCCTGTAATCCCAGCACTTTGGGAGGCTGAGACGGGTGGATCACGAGGTCAGGAGATCGAGACCATCCTGGCTAACACGGTGAAACCCCGTCTCTACTAAAAAATAAAAAAACTAGCCGGGCGAGGTGGCGGGCGCCTGTAGTCCCAGCTACTCGGGAGGCTGAGGCAGGAGAATGGCGTAAACCCGGGAGGCAGGGCTTGCAGTGAGCTGAGATCTGGCCACTGCACTCCAGCCTGGGTGACAGAACGAGACTCCGTCTCAAAAAAAAAAAAAAACAAAAAAAAGAATTTACAAGGAAACAGAATCATTGCTGCAAACTTAACCCAATTTGTTATTGTTTGGTTTTTTTCAGGAAAGGGAAGTGGAGGCTTAAACCTTGGAAATTTCTTTGCAAGCCGTAAGGGTTACAGTCGAAAAGGGTTTGACCGGCTTAGCACCGAGGGCAGTGACCAAGAGAAAGAGGAGGATGACGGAAGTGAATCAGAAGAGGAGTATTCAGCACCTCTGCCTGCACCCGCACCTTCCTCCTCCTGAAAACCAAGCTTTGATTTCGATTAAGTGAGATTTACCCAGAATGTCAGATTCCTTTCCCTTTAGCACGTTTAAAGTTCTGTGTATTTAATTGTAAACTGTACTAGTCTATGTGGGACTGTACACACTTTATTTACTTCGTTTTGGTTAAGTTGGCTTCTGTTTCTAGTTGAGGAGTTTCCTAAAAGTTCATAACAGTGCCATTGTCTTTATATGAACATAGATTAGAGAAACAGTCCTCTTTTTCCATCATAGTACTAATCTAACTATGGAAGATTTGCCCATGTGCACTTTGGAGACTTTTTGGTGGATGTAAATAACCCCATTCCTTGCTTGAACACAATATTTTCCCAATAGCACTTTCATTGCCAGTGTCTTTCTTTGGTGCCTTTCCTGTGCAGCATTCTCAGCCTGTGGCAGTAAAGAGAAACTTTGTGCTACATGACGACAAAGCTGCTAAATCTCCTATTTTTTTAAAATCACTAACATTATATTGCAATGAGGGAAATAAAAAAGTCTCTATTTAAATTCTCTTTTAAATTTTCTTCTTCAGTTGGTGTGTTTCTGGGATGTCTTATTTTTAGATGGCTACACTGTTAGAACACTATTTTCAGAATCTGAATGTAATTTGTGTAATAAAGTGTTTTCAGAGCATTAGCTGTCAGAGTGTATTTTCCAGTTTTTGCATATTTGCAAAAACTTGCAAATATTTTACATACAATTTTTATAATAATTACACAAACCCACAAAGATTAGAGAAACTTACTCAATGTCTTCCACCAAAAGAAATGTGTGTATTGTACAAAATTTAGAAGATACTTTGTTGGGTAGCCAATATAAATTAAAAACCAGCCTGAGTTTACATACGTTTGTAAGGTCAGGCTCTTCTAAAATCCAAAGAGGGTTTTTGCCTACATATCAATCAAAGGATAAATACTTTAATAAAAGGTGGTCACAGCTAAGAGGAAACCTGTATCTCAAATTACATATGCAAATGATCCATCAGTAGGGATCACTAATAATAGTTTTCCTTTTAAAAAATAATTTCAGGCCAGGTACAGTGGCTCAAGCCTATACTCCTAAGACTTTGGGAGGCCAAGCAGATGATTGAGCCCAGAAATTCAAGGCTGCAGTGGGCTATGATCAATCCACTGTACTGCAGCCTAGGCTGCAGAGTGAGATCCTTTCTCTAAAATAAAATAAAATTCCCATGCATCCATAGGAATATATTCATCTTTTACAGTGACTGCAGATTAGTTTTAAAACATCTTTTTCATAATTCACCAATGCAAGGTAGTAAGAACCAGATAATTTTCCACTTTAAAATGATAGGAATCTAGAACTCTTTTTCAAAAATGCCAGCCTGTTTTTCAGGCATCAAAGTAGTAGTTGGAATAGTACAGATACAATTGACTAATCGTGAAGTACATGAGAGTACAGAAGGGAAATTTGGAAACAGTAAGTCTGCTAGGGCATTACAATCCTGTCCTAGCACTCCACTTTTATTCTGCCAACCTGGGTTAATTGAAGATGGTAGCCTGGAAAGTAATGAACATTGACTTCAGGCAATCTTTCCACTGATTATTCTTGGCTGAACTTCATTTATTGAGTCAGAGAAGGCACTGCCTGAGAAGTGCCCCAGAGGAGTGAATCCTAGGCCTAGCCACAGTAGAATCACCTGGAGAATTTAAGAAAATATTTTTGGGCGCTCACTTTTTCCAGCGATCTTTATGTAGTTGGCTGACAATGGAATACAGGTATAGTTCATGTTTTTAAATTTGTTCAGGTGTTGCTCATGTGCGGTCACAGTTGAAAACCATTGTCCTCAAGAATGGCTAGTCTATCTTGCCAATTACAATAAGTAAGTAGCTATATTATCACATAAATTATAGTTTACAGATGTTTGGAGGGGGAAGACAGGATCTGAGTTGTTTTAATATGACTGTTAGCACCAAAATCTGAATGCCTTAATTGTTGGTTGTGTTAAATTGGATAATTAAAATGGGCATAATTGACTTATTAAAAAAGCAAAGGGAAACAGCTGTGCTTTCATTTTTTCTTCTATTAAAGTACCTAGAGAATATGATTTGGGAGAGTTAAAAGAATAGCTTGTCATTCACTGAGTTGGCCCTGAATTCTCATTTGCATAAAATCTTTTGTTCTAAGCTTTCTTCTTTAGTTTATTAAATCAGCATATTATTTTTCAAAATTACCATGCATCTTTTAACTCTCATCCAGATGTTATATAAAATCAAATATTTAGGAAGCTGAATGACAATTTAATCCATAGACTTTGTATTAGAGCTTGTTTCCCAGACCGTCACCTACATGTAGCTCAAAGTTGATGTAGCCTACAGCAATACTTCGCAAACTTTAATGTGGGTAAGAATCAACTGTGAGTACTTATTTTAGAAGTACTAATTTGGTCCCATTCCCATAGTTTCTGATTCACTGCACTAGGTGGGTCCTAGAAATCTACATTTTTAAGAAGCATTCCTGGTGATTTGAATTCAAGTGTTCCATAGTTCATCTCCAAGAAACATAGTGCTACAGAGAGTAGTTGAACTTTAAAACATTCTTAGGCACAGAAACTAATATTCTCAAAGATGTGGTCTCTGTAGAGTGATGGTTAGGCCTAGAAGTCATCAACCCCAGTGCCTCAAACTCAATTCACAAAAAGACCCAGATGCAAATTATCTTCAGGGCCAGAACTTAGCAGCAGCTTCTTCCTTTAGTCCCCTGATGCTCTTTATTCCACCAGGGAAATAACTTAGGTGCATGAAAAGGCCACTAGTGGCCGCCCAAGAACCTCCTTTTTATTTTTGAATCACATCTAAAGGCTAGAATAAGCAAATCTATTTGGAAGGTTTTTATAGTATAATGATTTAATTAAGAGAACATAATCATTGATGATGGTAAATATGATTCCTGTTCATAGCCTTAAAATTTTTGAAACACCAAAACACAAAGATGTCTATCACATATTCGAAGTACTGATATAAAAAAAGGACATGCGTTTTTCTGGGTTTGAAAATGGAGTATACACTGTACCATCATACAGAAAGGATTTACCAATGAAGACCTGATTTTAAAAAGTGCTCTTATTCAGATATACCAAGATATAATATACAATGGGAGCTTATAAAAAACAAGTATGACAATAGAAAGAACCCTTTTTGTTTTTCAACAAAAATGCATTTTATACAAACTCCCTTAAAATGAGTAAGTGATAAGAATGCTGTATTTGAGGACACCGTGCCAGTCCAGTGTTCACTTCCAGCCCTCGCTGTGGAAGGTGACAGCAGTTATGTTGATATTTGAGCAGATGAGAACCAGTGTGGGCAAGCTGCTCAAGGGTATCAACAGGAACAATCCTGAGAAGCTCGCCACCCTGGAGTGCTATGTGGAGATGCAGGTCAAAGATCTGGAAGCCAACCCAGCTGTCCTGAAGCTGTACCAGTCCAACCCAGCATTTTTTCAGACCACGATCACTGCCCAGATCCATCTGAAGGCCCTCACCAACCTACCACATACCAACTTCACTCTGTGCAAGTGGATGATTGGCCAGGCACATCAAGAAGAGTGGCCATCCGACGCATTTTGTACCTCAAGGACCTGGAGACCAGCCTCTTTCAGGCCTTCTGGCAAGCCTTGGATGAAAACATGGACCTCTTGGAAGGTATAACTGGCTTTGAAGACTGTCTGACTGCTTATCTGCCCTGTTGTGGGTATCATCAGTACATTGACTGCTGGCTGCTGGCCAAGATGCCTGGGTATCTGTCGGACAGCCAACTGAAGGTGTGGATGAGAAAATACACCTGGAGTGCTGATGAGTCAGGGCAGATCTTCACTGTAGCCAGGAAGAGAACATTAAGCCCAAGAACCTTGTGGAGAAGATAGACTTTGACAGTGTGTCCAGCAGCATGGCCTCCTTCCAGTAACTGCAGGTGTTTAATAAATATTTGTTGACTTAAAAATATATATATATATACTATATAATTCTTCATGCTTTCAAAATATACATATTGTCTAGAAAACTGATGGGTAAGTTGAGTCCTTTCTGATGCTAGTTCTAGCCTTGCACTTATTTGCCTAATAATTTTACCATCTCAGCAGGAGATTTCTCATGATAAAAGCTCCCGGTAGTTGTTATTCTCTGATTTGCTTATTTGGTAATTAATTTGTCATCTATAATTGGAAGAGTGTCAAGCACGCATGTAGCTAGAACAACACAATTGCACTGGTTCTTACAACTCACTTATACTTCTAGATAAGGAGACAGCGCTATTCGATATAATGGCCCAGTCTTAGCCATTCTGTTAAGTTTGCAAAGAACACTGGGTTAAGGTCAGAAAAGATCTGAAATTCTGAGTTCTAGATTTGATGATTTTACATACAATTGTCTTAGGCTTCTTTAGTAATTACAAATAAATTGAAACAGGTTTAAGAACTAAACATGTTCTTGTTATAAATTCTTGTTATTAAGAATTACTGATGATATAATAAATGAGGAAAATAATCAAGAATTAACAATTTATCAATAAAAAGTATTATTATTGTTCGATTCATATAACTGAAAAGCCCAGGCATGGCTAGATCCAGAGACTGAGATGAAACGGACAAGATTTGACTTCCCTCTCAGTTTGGCTTTCTTCACTATAGGGTTTACCTTCATTCAGACTCTCCACATATGTGGTAATGTCAGAGGATCCAGCCCAGGTCCCATGCCTGCCAAGGGCAAGCCAGGCACAGAGCAGTAAGGGGTGCATGAGTTAGCGAGTGTGGGGTCTGGCCACTGCACACAGCCAGGTATGCTGACTGTGACAGGGCAGGTAGCTCTCAGTGCTGGCACAGGTGCTGCAGCTGCACCAGGCATACCACAAGTGGCTTCCACTGTGGGCACCGGGGAATGCAGTGGTGCCCAGAAGCTTGGAGATGCCAGGAACTGCAGAGCCCCAAAAAGGGTGTCAATGACCTGCCTCGGGTGCTCCTAGGTCTGGGCTCCCTGAAGGGTCACAGCTCATCCCTCCTTCTCTCTTCTCTCCTTCTTGTCACCCACAACGTGGTGAGCAAGGGGCGTGTTTCAGCCCTGTTTGTGTTACCACTCTTCAGTTCCACCATTAGGCAGGTGATGAGTTCTTGTCTCATGTCCAGGAAGAATGAGGTATGTGGACAACTGGAGGGTGAGTAAGGTGAAGAGGTGCTTTATTAAGAGTACAGCTCTCAGGAGACCCAAAGTGGGTAACTCCTTTCTGCAGGCAGTTCATCCTAATGAGTTCAGCTCTCAGTGGAGAGGAGACCTGGAGTGGGTGAGCTCCTCTCTGCAGGGAGGTCATCCTGATATCTGCTCAGCTCTCAGCTGAGAGGAGACTCACAGTGGGTAACTCCTCTCTGCAGGCAGGTGCTCCCAATGTCTGCTCAGCTCTCAGCTGAGAGGAGACTCACAGTGGGTAATTCCTCTCTGCAGGCAGGTGCTCCCAATGTCTGCTCAGCTCTCAGCTGAGAGGAGACTCACAGTGGGTAACTCCTCTCTGCAGGCAGGTGCTCCCAATGTCTGCTCAACTCAGCTGAGAGGAGACACACAGTGGGTAGTTCCTCTCTGCAGGAAGGTCATCCTGACGCCTAGTATGGTTGAGTCCAGGGTTTTTATGGGTTTTGGAGGAGAGGAAATGCATGTTGATTGGTCCATGGGTGGCCATGGGCAAGTCAGATAAAGCACCATAAGTTCTCACTGCGGTCCACAGAACTGGCACTCTGGGCCTCTGGCTTCATGCCATCCCGGGCCTGAAGGTGGAGCTTCACCAGGGACCTGCCCCTTTCTGCCCAGAAGCCTGTCTGCCTCCCTCCACCATCAACCTACTGTTCACCCAAACTGTTTGTGCCCAGGGCACCTGCAGGCTTATACCAAGCCCCCCTCAGCAACCTCTCAGCCTCCCTCCTGTGCTCATTAGAACCCAAAGTCCAGAGGAGACCAGGGTGGCAGGGGGCTGGCGTGTCAGCACTCCTCCTAGCATGTACACTCCCAGCCAGGTGGTGACAGCACCTGAGCTTGGCCTCATCTTTGCTCCAAAATCACTGTGGGTGCCAGGAGCAGGGAAAGGCCAGGCAGCGAAAGTAGGCATTTCTAAGCCTGTAGGGGTAAGAGGGGCTTCCTGGGTCCCCAACAGTGCAGAAATGTCTAGGTCCACAGCTGCGGCTGGGCGGTTACAGCCCCCTCCAACTTGGATGTGGGTGGGGCTTCTGCCTGTTCCTGGCTCCTGCATTCCAGGAAGTATGCAGTCCTGGCTGTGCCTCGCCCACAGCAGCCAGCATCATGGCAGCCTGCTCCTAGACTGGCCACGGCTACCATCTGTAATAAAGGTGGCAGCCAGTAGTTCTAGGTTTAGATGCTACCAGTATTTATTCTGACACATATAGCTTCTCTTTCCAAAGAGTTCCAATACACTAACTGGCCTGATTTCGTTTGTGTCTATCTAGGTCAATTTTGTGTTACTATAAAATAATACCTGAGACTGGGTAATTTATAAAGGAAAGAGGTATATTTGTCTCATGGCTCAGCAGGCTATACAAGAAGCATGGAACTGGCATCTGCATTTGGTGAGGGACTCAGGCTGCTTCTGCTCATCGTGAAGGGTGAAGGAAAGCCAGCATATGCAGCGATCATATGGGGAATGAGGAAGCAAGACAGAGAGGATGAGGTGTCAGGCTTCTTTTAACAACAAGCTCTGGAGGGAGCTAATAGAGTGAGAACTCACCCCAAGAGAGGGCATTAATCTGTTCATGAGGGATCTGCCCCCATGACTCAAACACTTTCTATTAGGTCCCACTTCTGACCTTGGGGATCAAATTTCAATATGAAATTGGGTCAGAACAAACCATATCCAAACTACAGCAATGTGCCAACCCCAGAACCAGTCACTGGGGCCAGGGAAAATGTGATGCTGGATTAGCCAAGCCTCCATGGAGCCAGGGACAGAGTCACATTCCACAGTAACTACACTGATGATTCAGAAAGATTGGTTTCCCCAAGAAAACATAGGATACTATTGCTAGTTGAATAAGAGCAGATTCTATGGAAGAAAAAAGTGGATATTCATTACTGTTATATTGGGCCTTAACACTTAACCCATAATATTTCTCAGAAAATGGGGTTTAATATAATAGCTATTTTTATAATGTTTAAATTATTACATTAAAAAGAGATATTTTATGATTAAGTCTATACTAATGAATTTATGAAGATAGTCTCAAATTGCCACAAACAATATTGAATACAAGAAGAAATGTTAAACTCTGTTTTGTTAAAATAACATTGAAAAACAAAAAATACATAAACGTCCAAGAGTAGAGATTTGAGGCTTAAAAACTATCCTTATACTATGATATCTACACCAAAAAAAGTTGATAGAAACATTCAGTCAATAAAAGAGACAAAGTGATCAACAACCAAAATTTGATGTTCAGTGAATACTACTTATTGTGAAACAAACATGCAAGCAAATTAAAATGTTCTGTTGTCTCCACTTTTTATTTTGAAAATTTTAAAGCTACAGAATTACTGAAGACTTACAGTTAACACCCATGTATTCTTCACTTAAATTTATAGTGCTTAACATTTTGCCATATTTTCATTATCTCTTTCTCATAGATACACAGACATAAGTATAAATACACACACTAATTTATTTACTTTTGCTGAACCATTTGAAAATAAGTTGTATTATGTGCAATTTTTGTATACAGATTATACCTCAATAAGGCTATAAAAATGTTTAAATAAAGACAACAGGAGGAACTTGGGGTGGAAGCTGCTTACATCATAACTTTCACCCTAAATACTTCCATATGTATTGCCCAAGAACTAGGACATTCTCCTACATAACCACAAAACCATTACTACACTCAACAAATTTAACACATTCTTTATTATCAACTAATATGTAGCTCATATGCAAACCCTCAATGCCCCCACAAAGTCCTCTGGAGCTTTTGATTTTTCATCCAGGATCCAATTAACATTCGTACAATGCATCTGCTTGTATCTGTTTTGTTTCCTTTGATCTAAAGTAATTCCTGTATCATTTCTTCCTTCCAAAACATGGACATTTTTGAAGAGTCCAGGCCAGTTGTCTAGCACAATGTACCCCTGTCTGGATTCATACGGCTGTTGACTCATGATTGTGGTATTTCCTACTTTCCACCGCTTCATATTGGAGGCACATAATGTCATTTTCCCCCCATTATTGATGATACCACATGCGGTCACTTCAGTAAGACTGTGTCCACCAAATCTCTTCATTGTATGTGTTCCCCTTCCACTTTGTTTTTAGAAAATAAAGTAATCTGAGAGAAAACACTCTGAGACCATATGAGTATCTTGTTCCCTAACAACATTTTACCCAATAGTTTTAGGTATTCAACCATTTTCTGAATCCATAATTTTGAGGGAGTTCTCAAATAATGATTTTTTTAACACCATAATTTAATCTTTACTTATTAGCTGGCATTCTTCTGTAAATGATTGCAACTCTTACTCTCCCACCCTAAGAAAATTTGGCAGCATTCATTCAGGTGCATAAAACAATTTCCTCATTTTATTTGTAAGCAATATGATATGCACCCAAAATTCATGGTATAAATATGGTCAAATATCTTGTTTTCCTACTTAATTACTCAAGTCCTTACCTCTCTTATTGGCAAAAAGTCAATGATCACCTTTCATTGGTTGGCTCCCCCTCCTTCCCTCCTCTGCAATTGTTAAGCAACAACAAAAACAACAAAACCAAGAAAACAAAAACAAAACCTATGTCCCTTCAAAAGTCATGGATAGAATCAGCAGTAGATTTCCAGATGCAGCAAGGGCATATTCAAGTGTAAGATAATCATGCTGCAATTACTTCTTGCTGCCTCATGATGTCACTGACAAAGATTATCTATTAATATACCAGTCCTAAAAAAACATGCTCCCCTGCTAGCTGCCCTAATTCAGACCACCCTCCCTGAGTGCTGTACATGGTTTCTTAGGGCCAATCTTTTTAGTGCTAGGTTCTTTTAGCTGATACACAGCCCCAGGAGTCTTGGGTCAGGGCTGTTTCTCACATCTGTGCTTCATGGACACAAAACCACCACCTGTTTTTCCTTCATAGAATCCATACTAGGGGTCAGGAGCTTCTGCTCTTAAACCTCAAAACCCAGAGTTACATCAGTCCTTCTTTACTAGAGATGGGCTGGCCATTTGTGTTCTGTATCCCTTTCCCAGAGATACTCTGGTGAGTCTCAAGTACTCAACCCTACCTAGTCAGAGGCACTTCCTTCCATGATTCAAAGGTGATTTCTGACACCTGTTTGTCATTTAACATTGCTGAAAGTCTCACAAACAAAAAAACTAAGTTCTTAGAACACAGTGGTAAAGGGCAATACCGTGCCTCTATTGAGATTTATCTTCTAATTTTTTTTTTTTTTGTAAAGAAGAACAAAACTAAAATGTAGTCCCTGGCTGGGCATCTCAGTCATACATTAATAGATTTTTTTAAAATGAGGCCCAAAGGAAAGAATTAACTAATCTAGTCACACTAATCCCAAAGCCTCTTTTGGTTAATTTAGTTTCTGGCACTTTGAATTTTCAGAGTTTATTTTCTCTTGTGTTATATTTCCCAGAAGTCATAGAATTCTTAGAAATCGTTTGGAGTTCCAAATTTCTAGAGTCTTGTTCTGAGACTTGTTTAGCCTCCACTTGAAAGAAAGCTTCTGCACAGCAAAAGAAACTACCATCAGAGTGAACAGGCAACCTACAGAATGGGAGAAAAGTTTTGCAATCCACTCATCTGACAAAGGGCTATTATCCAGAATCTACAAAGAACTCAAACAAATTTACAAGAAATAAACAAGCAACCTCATCAAAAAGTGGGCAAAGGATATGAACAGATACTTCTCAAAAGAAGACATTTATGCAGCCAATAGACACATGAAAAAATGCTCATCATTACTGGCCATCAGAGAAATGCAAATCAAAACCACAATGAGATACCATCTCACACCAGTTAGAGTGGCGATCATTAAAAAGTCAGGAAACAACAGG
>NW_012118533.1:170338-180450 GCF_000951035.1 Colobus angolensis palliatus
CACATGCACACATATGTTTATTGTGGCACTATTCACAATAGCAAAGACTTGGAATCAACCCAAATGTCCATCAATGCTAGACTGGATTAAGAAAATGTGGCAAATATTCCACACCATGGAATACTATGCAGCCAATGAAAAAGGATGAGTTCATGTCCTTTGTAGGGACATGGATGAAGCTGGAAACCATCATTCTCAGCAAACCATCCCAAGGACAAAAAACAAGCACCGCATGTTCTCACTCATAGGTGGGAATTGAACAATGAGAACACTTGGACACAGGAATGGGAACATCACACACCAAGGCCTGTCACAGGGTTGGGGGAGAGGGGAGGGATAGCATTAGGAGATATACCTAATGCAAATGATGAGTTAATGGGTGCAGCACACCAACATGGCGCATGTATACATATGTAACAAACCTGCACGTTGTGCACATGTACCTAGAACTTAAAGTATAATAATAAAAAAAAAGAGATCCTTCCTTAAAAACATAACCACAATTCTCACATCTGTGATAAAACATGGTACCCAGGTAACCCAATAAAAAATAAATAAATTGAAAGGTGAAGGATTCATTCAACAGACATCAATTAAGTTTATCTGCAAAATACAAAGATGAAAAAAAGCACAGACCCCCTAAATGGTCTGTAATCTAGTAAGGTTGCTAAAATAAGCCTATAACTAATTAGGTTTTAAGGCATAAGAAGAACACATGCAAAATGCTATCAAATTATTATTGAAGAACATAAAGGCTTCATAAAAATGATAGTATTTGAGTAAGTCAAGGAGGGTTATCAGAAAATGCTTGTTATAGTAGGGGATTAACAACAGGGCTATATTCCTTAGCACTCAGGATAGTTTAGGGGAGCAGTAGTGGATGGGCTGGAAAGCCAGGCTGATAAAACTAGAAATGTTTCAAAACCATGAGAAGGAATTGGAATGTAACTGCATTTTACATACTTCATTTTATCATACATGTTAATATACTGAGAGCTGCTAGTAAAAGTTAAAAAGTGTTTTCTTTATTGAACAGAACAAAGAAAAGAACAAATTATACTTGAAATAAAATCTCAAGTTAGTCTGAATTCCTAGGAAATGGAGTATTGTTCTATATAAATATTGGATAAAAGCTCTTTATCAGACATATGATTTGCAAATATGTTTTCTTAGTATGTGGGCTACCTTTTCATTATCTCAGCCTTGTCTTTCAAAGGGAAGTTTTTAATTTTGTATTTAATTTTAACCTCTCCCTCTCTCTCTTTATGTGCTTGTGTGTGTTTGTCTCTCTCTCCTTCTCTGTATCTCCAGCCCATGGCTCTGTTTTCCTCAGTATTGGCTTTATTATTTAGAATGTTCTTTCTATGTGACATAAAAATGTCTCTAGCTGATGTCTGTAAAAATTTAAAGAGAGAGACTCCCCCATGCACCCCATATCTATATCAATCCCCAAAAGGATTCAGAAACACAAGAACACTAGTATTTTCTTTCTCAGAAATGACAACAGATATGCAACAACTTACCCATTAGTCCTTGCAGTTCACTGTTTCAAGACAGGAACATTTTTGTTGAAGCCTTTAATACAGTTTCCATCACGTGCATCATGTGGTCATTTCTGAGCTAATCTGTAGCAAACAATGGCCCATGGTTCCACCCATGGAGAAGTGCTAGCCACTTAAAATTTGGATAGGAAAAAAGAAAATGGTTGCTGAGTAGGCAACAAACAATCCACTACAGGGTGGCCACAGTTCATGTTTAGAAAATAACATTTGTTTATTGATGGATATCTGCTAAGCTCACTGACCTCAAATATATCACAATCTAAAGGAAAAATAAAGCATAAATTCACTTCATTAAGTTCAGTGATGGATGTAAAGTCAGACATTTGGCAAAGTTCAGAGTGAGGAATCATATAAGGTATATGTTAAAGTTCAAGAAAACAGAAAAAATTTTAAACAAAACTTGTAGGTAGAAGTTGGTAGTGGAGAACTTTCTTTGCATAGTTCTTTAGTAGTAAATTAGGTTTTTAAATCGCCCCACCACCTATCTAAAAATCAAACATCGTATAATTTTCTCATTATGTCATTGATGCTCTTCCAGTAAGAATTTACAGAGTAATAAGAATCCAATAAAGCTTTCAAAAAACAAAGATTCTAAGTGAGAAGTGAAAGTATGTCCTGAAAAAAAGACTGCATAGTATTGCATTGGTCTTAAAGTTACTGGGCTAAAAAGCGCCTGAATTCCATACCATAATGCATAAAATATTTTAGTGTCACTTTCATATTTGTATAGGTAAATACTTAGACATTTTATGATGTTATTTTCTCAAAATGCCTAGAATATACTTTTCATTATTTAGATATATTAGACTAGATTGTGGATTATAAATACATAAATAGATAATCAATTTACAATTGATTAATAAATAGACTGACAGTCATAGAAAGAAGGAGTGAAAGAGACAGTGAGGGAAGGAGAGATGAGGGCGATATCCACATACATAGATTTCTCATGAAGAGTTCTTCGGGGTAGTTATTACCATTGCAGTGAATGACTGACATCTGGTGGTAAACTTAGTAAAAAATTTGTGTGAATTTGTGCATTCAAAAATAGGTGTTAGTGGATGATGGCTGTCTTCAAGTAGAATAATTTAAAATACTGAGAGTCTTTCAGTTTTTATGTTTATATTATGCCAAGTATTCAAATATTTTAAAATATCTGGAACTCAGGTGTCACACAGATACTGACAGTATCTGTATCCTCTTCACCAAAAGAGTCATTATTAACACACCAAAAAGAAAATAATTAAAGTGTGCTGGGTTTGCATATTAAAAACAGGAAGAATATTTTTATAACCCAGTGACTGTCAAAAAGGTTAAATGGTGATGTAGCTTCCTGGCTAAATTTATGTTGACTAAGTTGGTTGCATTGTCTCTTGATTAAATTAATAAATCAGTCATCTAGGCAACGAATATTCATTCACTGCCTACCCTGTGATGAGCTCCATGTAATGTATTGTACAGAATTATAAGTAAAACATGGTTCTTGTCCTTAAAAAAAAATTACAGCCTTATTGAAAAGAAATGACTAGCAAATAAGAAAGAATTAGAGAACCATTTATAACAGCATACATTATACAGTACAAAGAATAATTAATTTGAACAGAAAAATGAAAATTATGAAGATCGGAATTGTTAGGTGATATGGTTTGGATCTGTGTCCCCATCTAAATCTCATGTCAAATTATAATGCCCAATGCTGAAGGTGGGGCCTCATGGGAGGTGATTGGATCACGGGAGAGGTTCCTTCATGAATGGTTTAGCACCATCCCCTTGGTGCTGTTCTTGTGATAGAGTTCTTGTGAGATCTGCTTGTTAAAAAGTGTGCAGCACCTCGTCCCCCCCGGCCCACTCTCTCTCTTGCTCCTCCTCCCACCATGTAAGATTCCTGCTCCCCCTTTGCCTTCTGCCATGAGTACAAGCTTCCTGAGGCCTCCCCAACAGCAGAAGCCACTATGCTTCCTGTACAGCCTGCAGAACTGTGGACCAAATAAATCTCTTTTCTGTCTAAATTGTCCAATCTTGGATATTTCTTTATATCAATGCAAGAACACACTAATACATCAGGTAAGATTTACTGAGGTAGATAGGATTGGAACTGAGCTTCCAAAAACAAGAAAGATAGGAAGTGGAATGGTAAAAAAGATACGGTAGAAACTTCAGGTGATGGCAGTAAGTCAAGCACAGAGGCATAAATGAACACGAACATAGTAAACCCATGGAACAGTGCTCCGATAAAGGGAATAAATATTTTGAGAAATAGTGTTCCACTATTTGGCAGGCCCAGAGTAGAGTAAACTTTGTGATATCAGGTTTTGTTTGTGTTTGCTTGTTCATGTGATAAGAAATAGGGATAGTTACCTGTTTTCTTCAAATGGGTAGTGACACAATAAAAATATTAAGGAAGTGAACTGGTAGTGGACAGAAGGCTCCATTGGAAAGGTGACTGAAAATAAACTGGAGTCAGGAAGGCTAATGAATAAAATTTTGAGGTAAAGTAACCTTGGAGGCTGGCAGTGGTAACTGAATGGAAAGAATGGTGTCTTGGTCTGTTTAGCATCGCTGTAACAGAATATCTGAGACTGTGCAATTTATAAAGAAAAAAGGTTTATTTAGGTCATGGTTCTTCAGGCCGGAAAGTTCAAGGGGATGATCTTGGCTTCTGGTGAGGGCTTTTGTGCTGCATCATAACTAAAAAGAATGTTTAGTGACAAAATGTTACTTGGTCCTAGGGGCCTAGGTTTCGGTTGTTTGTTTTGTTAAAAGAAAACCCTAAGAAAAAGTAAATTTAACAGAATTTAACTGGGAAAAGGATGACTGGCAAATTGGGTACCTCTCAGAACCAGAATAGGTTCACAGTGATTCCAGGGGTGCCACATTGTCTGAATATTTGCCTTATTTGAACCTGGTTTGAACAGTTAGCTGCCTATGGATGACTAAAGTTCAGCTGCTGTGATTGGCTGGGACTTGGCTACTTGTTACAAGAGAAGGTTACAGTTGGTTTATACATCAAGTTAGGTTAGAGTTCATGATGCACAGAGAAACCTTCAGAGAAAATCTAAAATATGCATGAGCAGATTTTGGCCAAACTTAATTTAACAATTCCCCCCTGTTGGTAAACCTCTAAATTTTAAGAGATCAAAACTTTAAGCATTGACATCACTCTTTGTCAACATTGTAGATGGACTTATTTGGTCTCAAATTCTACTGGGAAAGAGCAGAATAGTAGGTTTTGTAAGGTGGGAACAATGAAACAGAACAATAGAAATACAAGTTGGTTGACATAAAGTTACTTCAGCTCACTGTTTTGTAAGGGTTGGAGCAGAGGGGACTTCCTTATTGTACTGGAATATCCCATTTTCAAGAGAAGAAAACTGATCTGTTTTGGGATCTATCTCTTTCCTTAAATTTTCAGTTTAATTATGTGGCACTTAGCATGAGTGCTGAGTTCCTAACTCCTGAAATCCAGATCCTATATCCAAATGACTATTCAACAGATGCACTTAGATATGTAAATAAGCATATCAAACTCAACACGTTAAGAACTGAATTTCCCTTTTCCTCCTCAAACCTGCTTCTCCCAGTCTTTGTCAGCTCAGTTATCAGCAACTCCATCCTTCTAGTTATGTAAGTCAAAAATTTTTGGAGTAATCATAGGTGCTTCCCTTCCTCTAAATCCCTACATCCAATATGTTAGCAAATTCTGTATAATCTAGCTTCAAAATATAACAGATACTAACCATTTCTCATCGCTTCCATTGGTATTGCCATCATCATCTCTTACCTGAATTATTAGCAACAGCCTCCTAACTAGTGCTCCATTGCTTTTATCAGTCTATTCCCTTCCCAGCTGCTAGAGTGATTTCCTTAAAACATGAAGCCACGAAGCAGATCATGTCACTCTCCTCAAGTGCTTCCAGATAGTTCCCATTTTACTCAGACTGAAAACAGAGCCCATACAATGACCTATGAGGCTTGAAACAATTCACTCTATCCCCTTTCCTCTCTGATTCCTATCATACTCCCTCTTACTCCATTCTAAGTTTCCTGGGCCCCATGCTTTTCCTCAAAAATACCAGACCCAGAAACACTTCGGCATCTTTAAACTTGCTGTTTCTTCCTCCTGAAATGTTCTTCCCCCAGGTATACACATGGCTCCTCCCTTCATTTTCTTCAGAACTTTCACACATCACCCTCTTCTGTAAGTTAGTTTTCTGCTCCCCATTTTGCTCCTGAATTCATTAATGCTTTTCTTTGGTAGCTGTAATTTATTCATTTCACCGCTATCATTACTCTATCATATGAATATATGACAAGTTATCTAGTCCATTGTTGCTTATCTAGGTTGTTGCCAAAGTTTTGCTAGTACAAAAAAACCTGCTATAAACATTCTTGAAAATAACTTCTTGTGCAAAATTCCTGGAGTAGAGATAGATTTGTGCATCTTTGATTTTACTGTATAATGCAAAATTGTTTTTTAAATAGTGCTATCAACTTACACACTTGTCAGTATTGTATGACTGTATTGTCTGCTCTACATCCTTTTGAATATTTTTATTATTGCCAACCTAGTAGATTTTAAATAATCTCTAATTTATTTTATTTCTATTTTTGGGCTACTAATGAGATTGGGCATTTAAAAATACTATTATTGCCTGTATGCCAACAGGGAATAAATGACAAATTAATATAATCAAAGGGACTAAATACAAAGATGTGCATGGAGTGTACGAGAAACCAGGGCTGTCGGTCATAGAGCTGTTTTCACCTCCAGGCCTAAAAGGCTGAGTGGATGGAAAAATTACTGGAAAACCCAGAATATAGTCTTGCAGAGCAGGGACTTTTATTTGAAAGAAACAGGCAGAAGGAGTAAGGAAACAAGGAGAAGAATTATCTCAAGTTCATTATCCTCCTGCCTGATCTTCCGCCAAAACATCAACAGGAGTCGCCACTGGCCAAACCCAGCTGGAAGTCAGAGGGTATTGGAACCCTTCTGATGTATTCCACAGAGGGCAGGATCCTGGTGCAGAATTCAGAATAAAGTAGGTGATATTGTTTAGTTGTGTCCCCACCCAAATCTCATCTTGAATTGTAGTTCCTATAATCTCCACATGTCATAGGAGGGACCCAGTGGGAGATAATTAAATCATGGGAATGTTTATCCCCATGCTGTTGTTCTCTTGATAGTGGGTAAGTTCTCACAAGATCTAATGGTTTTATAAGGGGCTTTTCCCCCTTTTGCTCACTTTTCCTTCCTGCCATCATGTCAAGAAGGACATGTTTGCTCCCCTTCCGCCATGATTATAAGTTTCCTGAGGCCTCCCAAGCCATGTAGAACTGTGAGTCAATTAAACCTCTTTCCTTTATAAATTACCCAGTCTCAGGTAGGTATATAGAGGCAAAAATAATATAATAATAATAATAAATTTAAAAAAAACAGATAAATGCATGAGCAATTTGGCTTTTCTATGAGGTACCTAGTCAATACTTTTGACCATTTTAATATTAGCTTATTTATATTTATATTTATAGGAATTCTTTATGTAAACAATGATTCCTATGACAAATAAGGTCAATTTTTTTCTAATCCTAATGACTTTTCCTTTTTCTTGCCTTAATATGCTGAATAAAGCCTCCAGTGCCAAAACAGTTATAAGTTGTCATTATCTTTAAAAAATGTTTTCAATGTCTCCATTGTGTACTATAGTTTTTTAAAAATTTCCAATGAATAGTAATGTTCAGCAAATACTTTTTCTCCTTTACTACATTAGGGGTCCACAAACTACTAACCCACAAGCCAAATCCAGCCCCACTATCTGTTTTTGTAAATAAAATTTTATTGGAAAATACTCATTTGTTGAGTATATGGCTGCTTTCATCCTAAAATGGCAAAAGTTTGTATTTCCAAGATTGTATAGCCCAAAAACCAGAAAATATTTACTACCTAGCTAGTTCTTTGCAGAAAACTTTTGCCAAGGAGATAATTGTGTAATTCTCCTTTGTTAATGTGTTCATATAATTTTACTAGTTATTCTCAGTTTACCCACCCCAAATTAATTCTCTGTCCTTTTCTGCTCTGTTCCCTAGGAGGCTGATTTTTTTTTTTTTTTCTGTCTGCATTTCCAAGCCCCCTTGCTCTGGCTTCCCATGATAGCTGACTAATGAGGAAATAGCAGGAGATGGGAGGGTGGTATGCCATTGGTCACGAGTTTGACAGTAATTTTCACAGTTACAACTTGTTATGGTTTGGGGATGGTTACACTCTCTGCCATAATTCCATCTCTCACTTGGTATTTTCTCCTTCAGGTGTAGAGGTTTCTGGCTATTGCTAGTTACCATCCTTTGTTCATTCCCTTTGAACAGTTCCTTAAATTCTCTTCAGTTATAACCATTTGTGTACTTCATCTCTCTCTTGCCAGGTCTCTTTAAAAATGTAGTCATTAATTGTGTATATAACTTTTCTAACATTAAATCAATCTGGCATGTTGGGAATTGGCTCAATTTGAATATAATGCATATTGTTCTGTGTGCATCTTTGTATTTGTGTTCCTGAGAGAATAACCTGTTATTTTCCTTCCACATTCTGTCATATCCATATTTTGATATCAAGTTTACACCACCCTCATGAGTTAAGAAATATTCCATTTCTACACTATGAATAATTTGCATAAAGTTAAAATTACATACTTCTTAAATCTTGTTATAAATGTTTGGTAAAATCATCCGACATTATTTCTTCTTAAACCTCTTTGGTAAGCGAAATTTTTCTAAAGTTTATCAATTTTATTAAGGTTTCATGAAGGTTTATTAGAATAAAGTTGTATTACCTCTATCTTATAAGTATCTGCATTATGTGTGGTTATAACACCTTTTGCATCACAATACTGCTTATTTATAAATTCTCTAGGATTTTCTCTTATTTTTATTTTTATTAGTTTTGCGAGTTTTGTGTCATTTGTTTCTTTAAAAACCAACTTTTGGCTCTAGTTCACCTCATCATTGTATGTTTCTTTTCTTTTCTTTTTCTTTTTTGAGATGGAGTATCACTGTCACCTATGCTGGAGTGCAGTGGCATGATCTTGGCTCACTGCAACCTCTGCCTCCCAGGCGTGCCATCACGCCCAGCTAATTTTTTGTATTTTTAGTAAAGATGGGATTTTGCCATGTTGGCCAGGCTGGTCTTGAACTCCTGATCTCAGGTGATCTGCATGTTTCGGCCTCCCAAAATGCTGGGATTACAGGTGTGAGCCACCATGCCTGGCCTGTATGTTTATTTTCTAGTCTATTAATTTCTATTATCTTTATGATTTCAAATCTTCTTTCTTTTGACTTATTCACTTGTTCTTTCTGTACCACATTAAATTGGATGCTTTGCTCATTACTCTTGACCTTTATTTTTAACCAATATAAGCACAAAATACATAAATTTTTCTCTGAGCAGTTTTAGTTGCATCCCATAAAAATTTTTAAGCCGTTTTATTGAGATATAATTCACATGCTATACCATTCACCCACTCACAATTCAGTGGTTTGGGGTACTTAAATTATTAATTTTTTAAATTGTGGTAAAAATATACATACCATAAAATTTACCATTTTGACCATTTAAAGTATATAATTCTGTGACATAATTGCATTCACAATATTATGCAAACATTACCAGCATCTATTTCAAAACTTTTTTGCTACTTCAAAAAGAAACTTCATAACCTTTAAGCATTAAAGATTAACTCCCCACTTCCCTTTCCCTCTGCCCCTGATTACTGCTAATCTACTTTCTGTCTGTAAAAATTTGTCTATTATAGATATTTTATATAAGTGGAATCATATATCTTTTTATTTATTATTCACTTAGCATAGTATCTCCAAGCCTCATTCATGTTGTATTATGTATCACAACTTCAATCCTTTCTAAAAATGACTGCATAATCTTTCATTGTATGAATATGCTACATTTTGTTAATCCATTCATCTACTGATGGATCCTTGAATTGTTTCCACCTTTTGGCTATTGTGAATAATGATGCAATAAATATTGGCATATAAGTATCTGTTTGAATCCCTACTTTCAATTCCTTTGGATACACGTCTAGGAGTGGAACTACAGAATCATATGGCAATTCTGTTTAACTTTTTGAGGAACTGGCAAAGTGTTTTCCATAGCTGCCACACCATTTTAAATTCCTATCAGTCATGAGAGTTTCCAGTTTCTCCACATCCTGTAACAGCCCGATGGGTTCATCTTGCCCACTGCCTAGAAAATCCAATGTACTGAGGACAGTAGGTATTGGAGCAAAGAAAGAATTTAACTATCGTAGGGTCAAACAGATGGAAGAATGTAGATAATTCTCAAATCTGCCCCTGCTGAGAATTCAGAGGCTAGGGGGCTAGGATTTTTTTTTTTTTTTTTTTTTTCCAGTGTCGTGGAGGACAAAAGACGAATGTGCAGTGGCCAGATCTCAGGTGATCCACCCACCTTGGCCTCCCAAAGTGCTGGGATTACAGGCATGAGCCACCATGCCCGGCTGGAAACTCAAATTTCTAAGGTGTCTC